>NC_092756.1:70332044-70586973 GCF_047496795.1 Chiloscyllium punctatum | reverse complement strand
GGGGGGGGGGGGGGGGGGGGGGGGGTGGGGGGGGGGGGGGTGGGGGTGGGGGGGGGGGGGGGGGGGGGGGGGGGGGGGGGGGGGGGGGGGGGGGGGGGGGGGGGGGTGGTAGGGGGGGGGGGGGGGGGGGGGGTGGGGGGGGGGGGGGGGGGGGGTGGGGGGGGGGGGGGGGGGGGGGGGGGGGGGAGGGGGGGGGTGGGGGGGGGGGGGGGGGGGGGGGGGGGGGGGGGGGGGGGGGGGGGGGGGGGGGGGGGGGGGGGGGGGGGGGGGTGGGTGGGGGGGGGGGGGGGGGCGGGGGGGGGGGGGGGGGGGGGGGGGGGGGGGGGGGGGGGAGGGGGGGGGGGGGGGGGGGGGGGGGGTGGGGGGCGGGGGGGGGGGGGGGGGGGGGTGGGGGGGGGGAGGGGGGGGGGGGGGGGGGGGGGGGGGGGGGGGGGGGGGGGGGGGGAGGGGGGGGGGGGGGGGGGGGGGGGGGGGGGGGGGGGGGGGGGGGGGGGGGGGGGGGTGGGGGGGGGGGGGGGGGGGGGGGGGGGGGGGGGGGTGGGGGGGGGGGAGTGTTTCAGTATTTACAGGGGGATCCTGGGGCGGGGGGAGGGGGGAGTGTGTCTGTATTTACAGGTGGGTTCCCGTGGTGGGAGGGTGCAGTGTGTCAGTATTTACAGGGGGGGTCCCCGAGGGGTGGGGGGTGTGTTTCAGTATTTACATGGGGGTGCCGGAGGGGGGGGGGGGGGGAAGGGGGGAGTGTAAGTGTTTACAGAGAGTGTCCCCGAGGGGAAGGGGGAAGTGTGTCAGTATTTACGGGGGGGGGTCCCCAAGGGGAGGGGAGAGTGTGTCAATATTTACAGGGGGGTCCCTGGGGGGGGGAGAGGGGTGTGATAGTATTTACAGGGGGGTCCCCGGGGGGTTGGGGGAGTGTGTCAGTATTTACAGGGGGGTCCCTGGGGGGGGAGAGGGGTGTGATAGTATTTACAGGGGGGTCCCCGGGGGAGGGGGGAGTGTGTCAGTATTTAAAGGGGGGTCCCGGGAGTGGGGGGGGGGGGAGTGTGTCAGTATTTACGGGGGGATCCCCGAGGGGTGGGGGGAGTGTGTCAGTATTTACGGGGGGGTCCCCGAGGGGTGGGGGGAGTGTGTCAGTATTTACAGGGGTATCCCGGGGTGGGGATGGGGAAGGGGGGAGTGTAAGTGTTTACAGAGAGTGTCCCCAGGGGGAGGGGGGAGTGTGTTAGTATTTACAGGGGGGTCCCGGGGGGGGGGAGTGGGGAGTCTGTCAGTATTTACAGAGTGTCCCTGGGGGGAGGGGGGAGGGGGGAATGTGTCAGTATTTACAGGGGGGTCCCCGAGGGGAGGGAGGAGTCTGTCAGTATTTACAGAGAGTGTCCCCGGGGGGAGGGGGGAGTGTGTCAGTATTTACAGGGGGATCCTGGGTGGGGGGAGGGGTGTGTGTGAGTATTTACAGGAGGGAGTCCCGAGGGTTGGGGGGAGTGTGTCAGTATTTACATGGGGGTCCCGAGGCGGGGAGGGGGTCAGTATTTACAGGGGGGTTCCCAAGGGGAGGGGGGAGTGTGTCAGTATTTACGGGGGGGGAACCCGAGGGAAGGGGGGAGTGTGTCAGTATTTACATGGGGGTCCCGAGGCGGGGAGGGGGTCAGTATTTACAGGGGGGTTCCCAAGGGGAGGGAGGAGTCTGTCAGTATTTACAGAGAGTGTCCCCGGGGGGAGGGGGGAGTGTGTCAGTATTTACAGGGGGATCCTGGGTGGGGGGAGGGGTGTGTGTGAGTATTTACAGGAGGGAGTCCCCGAGGGTTGGGGGGAGTGTGTCAGTATTTACATGGGGGTCCCGAGGCGGGGAGGGGGTCAGTATTTACAGGGGGGTTCCCAAGGGGAGGGGGGAGTGTGTCAGTATTTACGGGGGGATCCCCGAGGGGTGGGGGGAGTGTGTCAGTATTTACGGGGGGATCCCCGAGGGGTGGGGGGAGTGTGTCAGTATTTACGGGGGGAGGGAACCCGAGGGAAGGGGGGAGTGTGTCAGTATTTACAGGGGGAGGGAACCCGAGGGGAGGGGGGAGTGTGTCAGTATTTACAGGGGGGTCCCAGGGCGGGGGATGGGGGGAGTGTGTCTGTATTTACAGTGTCCCCGGGGGGAGGGGGGAGTGTGTCAGTAATTCAGTAATCACAGGGGGATTCCGCGGCGGGGGGGGGGAAGGGGGAGTGTCCCCGGGGGGAGGGGAAAAGGGGGAGTGTGTCAGTATTTACAGGGGAGTCCCCAAGGGGAGGGGGGCATGTGTCAGTAATTACAGGGGGATCACGGGGTGGGGAAGGGGAGGGGAAGGGGGGGTTAAGTGTTTACAGATTGTCCCTGGGGGGAGGGGGGAGTGTGTCAGTATTGACAGGGTGATCCTGGGGGGTGGGTGATCCTGGGGGGTGGGGAAGAGGGAGTGTAAGTGTTTACAGAGAGTGTCCCCGGGGGGAGGGGGGAGTGGGTCAGTATTTACAGGGGGGGGTCCGGGGGGGGGAGGGAGGTGTTTGTCAGTATTTACAGAGAGTGTCCCCGGGGGGAGGGGGGAGTGTGACAGTACTTACAGGGGGGTCCCCGAGGGGAGGGGGGAGTGTGTCAGTATTTACGGGGGGGTTCCTGAGGGGAGGGGGGAGTGTGTCAGTATTTACAGGGGGGTCCCTGAGGGGAGGGGGGAGTGTGTCAGTATTTACGGGGGGGTCCCCGAGGGGAGGGGGGAGTGTGTCAGTATTTACAGGGGGGTCCCTGAGGGGAGGGGGGAGTGTGTCAGTATTTACAGGGGGGTCCCCGAGGGGAGGGGGGAGTGTGTCAGTACTTACAGGGGGGTCCCTGGGGGGGAGGGGGGAGTGTGTCAGTATTTACAGGGGGAGCCCGAGGGGTGGGGGGAGTCTGTTAGTATTTACAGAGAGTGTCCCCGGGGGGAGGGGGGAGTGTGTCACTATTTACAGGGGGATCCCGGGTGGGGGGAGTGTGTCAGTATTTACTAGGGGGGTCCCCGAGGGGTGTGGGGTGTGTGTCAGTATTTACAGGAGGATCCCCGGGGGGAGGGGGTAGTGTGACAGTATTTACAGGGGGGTCCCCGAGGGGAGGGGGGAATGTGTCAGTAATTACAGGGGGGTCCCCGAGGGGAGGGGGGAATGTGTCAGTATTTACAGGGGGGTCCCCGAGGGGAGGGTTGAGTGTTTCAGTATTTACAGGGGGGGGCCCGGGGCGGGGGGAGGGGGGCGTGTGTCTGTATTTACAGGTGGGTTCCCGTGGGGGGAGGGTGCAGTGCAGTAAGTCAGTATTTACAGGGGGGTCCCCGAGGGGTGGGGGGAGTGTGTCAGTATTTACATGGGGGTCCCTTGGGGGGAGGGGGGAGTGTGTTAGTATTTACATGGGGGTCCCTTGGGGGGAGGGGGGAGTGTGTTAGTATTTACAGATCGTCCCCGGGGGGGGAGGGGGGAGTGTGTCAGTATTTACAGACGGTCCCCGGGGGGGGAGGGTGGAGTGTGTCAGTATTTACAGGAGGATCCCCGAGGGGAGGGGGGACTGTGTCAGTATTTACAGAGAGTGTCCCCGGGGGGAGGGGGGAGTGTGACAGTATTGACAGGGGGGTCCCCGAAGGGAGGGGGCAGTGTGTCAGTATTTACAGGGGGGTCCCCGAGGGGAGGGGGGTGTGTGTGAGTATTTACAGGGGGTCCCCGAGGGGAGGGGGGAGTGTTTCAGTATTTACAGGGGGGTCCCCGAGGGGAGGGGGGTGTGTGTGTGTATTTACAGGGGGTCCCCGAGGGGAGGGGGGAGTGTTTCAGTATTTACAGAGAGTGTCCCTGGGGGGAGGGGGGAGTGTGACAGTATTTACAGGGGGGTCCCCGAGGGGAGGGGGGAGTGTGTCAGTATTTACAGGGGGATCGGGGTGGGGAGGGGGGGAGGTGAGAGGGGGAAGGGGGTTGTAGTGTGTCAGAATTTACAGGGGGGTTCCCCGAGGGGAGGGGGGAGTGTGTCAGTAATTACAGGGGGGTCCATGAGGGGAGGGGGGAGTGTGTCAGTATTTACGGGGGGGGTTCCCCAAGGGGAGGGGGGAGGGGGGAAGGGGGTGGGAGGGGTGCGAGGATCGGGTGTGAGTGGGAATGTGTGGTGTGTCAGTATTCAGGGTGCCTGGTGTATATTGTGATCCAGCAGAGCCCCTCGTTCTCTCGTACTGACTGATGCTGAGTTCTCCGAGGCTCCCTCTGTTCCACATACACACGCGTTCCGTCTGGAGGCTGCTCTCCGCTGACCCTGCAACGAGGTGAGGCGGAAATCCGAGCTTCCTGATGGCTGGCAGCCAGGCGGACATTTGTAAGGATTCCCTCAGGCCCTTGCTCTTGGTGCTGGGTATCCGAACCCTGGTCCCTCCGAAGATAGGCTGCCCGGTCTATAATCTCATTCTCCCTTTACTTGTGATATAATCCTCCCTTTTGTGCTCTAATTATTACTCATCCATTTGGCAGTTGTTCACCTGAGTGTTTGCGGCAAAATGCGGTGACAGTTTGTCCTCTGTCTCGTGTAGGCTCTGCAGAAACATGAGGTCTCTGTGTACAGCTCCCTCGACAACGACAGATCCAAGACCCAGGCCTCATCTCGGAGACATAAAACAGCAACGGTTTGTCTAACTTTCTCTCCCTGAGTCATCACTGTCAGTCATCTTGCACTCATCAGGACTGTCACAAGAATACCAAAATTGAAACTCTCCCATTAATTTACACCGTGCGAAGTCAACTCTTAATGGCTATTGGAAAAAGCAACAAGTCTCCATGAGCTCATCGATAATTCAAACAAAGTGCTGGGCTTAGTGTCATAGAGTCATAGAGATGTACACCATGGAAACAGACCCTTCGGTCCAACCCGTCCATGCCGACCAGATATCCCAACCCAATCTAGTTCCACCTGCCAGCACCCGGCCCATATCCCTCTAAACTTTTCATAAACCCATCCAAATGCCTCTTAAATGTTTGAAAGTTCACTGCTTGGTCAGACAGCTGTGCAGGTTCACTGATCCTTTTTTTAATTTAACCTACCACATGGTCCTTGCTCTCTCTCTCTCTCTCTTTCTTCCTCTTTTCAGTACCGTTGTTTTGATCTTCTTTTCCAAAGTTTCAAAACAGCGCAACAACTTATAAAACAGTAATTCCTACTCCAGGAATTCAAGGAAATCAGCTCCAACTCTGAAAATATCTCAGCAACAAAAAAAAGGAGCAGCTTTTCCAACCATGATTTTTTTTCCTGCCCTCCATCTTGGATTACCCAGAATCCTTAGTGAACACACATTCGCTTGTACAGGGTGGGTCACAGTATATCAATGTATCATTGCAAACAAGAGAAAATAGAAGTTCATTACCTCTGTATTCAGTTACTTGTTGTCTCTAAACAAAAGATATTCACTTCCCATACCTTTTTCTCAATTAAACTAGAGCTTGAGGACCCTCTAGACCATAGAACAGTACAGCAAGAGGCCCTTCAGCCCACCGTGTCTGTAGCCCACTGGCTACTATAGTTGTCAGTTGCTTTCTCCAAGGCAATGCCTCAGCCAATCAGAATCGACTTGACAACCATTCTCTCCTGAGGTGGTATCGAAGTTCTTTTTGCACTGCGTCCCGAGGGGGTGCAAGACAGAACGTTCCAGTGACATTATCTCTCTTCCCAATTAAGGTTCTCGCTGACTGTGTTGAAACGTTCCCAGTTCACATCAGTTTCAGGATAAGGGGTTCCCTTACAGGGCCAGTAGTCATTGGGCTATGTCTTCATTATGGGAGACTCAGTGGTCCCGATGGTTCAATGCAGAGTGCAGGAGGGCGTGCCAGGAGCAGTACCTGGTATACCCGATGATGAGGTGTCAACCTGGTAAAGCCGCCACTCAGGACAATCACACGCCAAAACAACATAAGCACAAGTGATTAGCAGAGCCACGCGATCCCACGGCCAACGGGTCAGATCTAAGCTCCACAGTCTCGCCACACCCAGTTGTGAATGGGGTGATGGACGTTAACCAACTCACTGGAGCAGGGGGCTCCGCAAGTATTCCCATCCTCAATGATGGAGGAGCCCAGCACATCAGGGCAAAAAGGTGAGGCTGAAGCTTTCACAGCAACCTTCAGCTAGCAGTGTCAGTGGATGATCCATCTCGGCCTCCTCCAGTCGTCCCCAGCATCACAGATCCCGGTCTCCGGCCAATTTAGTGTGCTCCATGTGATATCCTTTGGCAGCACTGGAGAGTGCAAAGGCTGTAGCCCCTGGTCAACTCCCCACTTGCCCTGGATGGGGGCAGCTCCAACAACACTCAAGAAGCTTGACACCATCCAGGAGAAAGCAGCCCCCCCCCCGCCAACTTGATTGGCACCACATCCACAAATCCTCCCCCACTGACACTCAGTAGCAGCAGTGTGTACCATCTCAAAGATGCACCGCGGAAACTCAGCAACGATTCTCAGACAGCACCTTCCAAACCCACGACCACTTCCATCTTGAAGGACAAGATATTTGGGAACACCACCCCCCCACTACGAGTACCCCCTCCGAGCCCCTCACCACCCTGACTTGGGGAAAAAATATCCCTGTTCCTTCACTGTCGCTGGGTCCAAATCCTGGAATTCCCTCCCTAAGGGGCATTGTGGGACAACCCACAGCAGATGGGCTGCAGCGGTTCAGGAAGGCAGCTCACCCCCACCATCTCAGGGGGGCAACTAGGGACGGGCAATAAACGCTGGGCCCAGCCAGTGATGCATGAGCGAATACAGAAAGCCCACCCAGTGGACATGTTAAGTGCTCTCATGGACTGACCAATGGGCTTGTGGCACAGAGGGTCATGGGCACTTTGTGTGGGCAATCACCTCTAGCTCTGATCAACCTGCTGGTCCTGGGGCAGAGGAAAGGGAAGCTGGGGACTTCCTTCCTCCCGAATCCCAGCTGGGAACAGGAGCCTGAGGCCTGTAAGGGACCGTTCCCAGTCTCACTGCTCCCTGGGATTGGGATTTGCATCGTCCGCGATGCTCAGCACTCCTTCTCCAGGAAAAAGGCTGCGGGGCCCCTTGGGAGTGTTCGCAGCCACGTCGAGCTCTCGGTTGAGTAGTCAGACACTAACTCTGCCTTTCTCTGCTCCTTGTTTTCAGGGCACTCGGAACATGCAGCCTCAGGCCGAGGAAGAGACCTACGAGAGCGTTTACGAGAGTTTCTGAAGTGAGGGGCCCCCTTTAGGAAATGGAAGGAGGTGCAGCGTCTCCCCTCACCCACCAAGCCACCCCCCCCTCCCCACCACAGCCGCCTCCCCTGCGCCCAGGAGTGATCCAGGAGCCCAGGCTGCGGCCCGTGCTATCCCGGGCCCTGTCACACAGGCTCCCTCTCCACCCCCTGAGACTGCGAGTCACCCCCCCCCCCTCCCTGACCAGAGACGAACGTGAGGCACAGGTGCAGTGTCTGGGCTGGGCTAACTGTTCCAGTAACCCTCGTGACCAAATTCCATTGCTCAGAGGATTAGAATGGTGCAGAGGAGGCCATTCAGCCCATCATGGCTGCTCCAGCTCTCTGAAGGAGCATCAGGACTTTGTGACTGTGTCCCGCCTTATTCCTTGTTTTTTCTATCCAAACGACCCAATAATACTAAAGGCCTCAGTTGAATCTGCCTCTGTATATGTAGACCGCATGCTCCAGTCCTGGACCCCCTCACAAAGTGAGAAAGGTTTCTCCTCACACCACAGTGGGTCTCTTTTGCAAATTCCTTCAGATCTGCGCCACCTCTTCCTCCTCCTCAATCCTTTTATCAACAACCACAGCTTCTCCCCATCCACTCTCACCAAGTCCCTCATGATTTTGGAAACTTCTATCAACATCTCCTCTCAGCTTTCGTCTTTCCAAGGGAAATCTCTCCAAATCTCTCCTCACCGTTGAAGTTTCTCATTCCTGGGACCCCTCTCGTAAACCGTTTCTGTACTCCCTGTAACGTGCTCACGTCTTTTCAATAACGTGCCACCTACACAGTACTCCAGGCTCAGTGTCTTGTACAAGTTCAACACCACCTCCTTGCTCTTGTAATTCTGTTTTCACCTCTATTTTACAGGACTGCACGGTGGCTCAGTGGTCAGCACTGCTGCCTCACAGGGTCCCAGGTTCGATTCCAGCCTTAGGCAACTGTCTGTGTGGAGTTTGCACATTCTCCCCGTGTCTGTGTGGGTTTCCTCCCACAGTCCAAAGATGTGCAGGTCAGGCGAATTGGCCAGGCTAAATTGCCCGTAGTGTTAGGTACATTAGTCAGAGTGGGATGGGTCTGGGTGGGTCCCTCTTCGGAGGGTCGGTGTGGACTGGTTGGGCTGAAGGGCCTGTTTCTGCACTGTAGGGAATCTAATCTAAACTAAATTGACACAATATACACAAGTGCACACACAGACACAGGGTCTAGATTAGAGTGGTGCTGGAAAAGCACAGCAGGTCAGGCAGCATCTGAGGAGCAGGAAAATCGACGTTTCGGGCAAAATACTGTATTCCTGATGAAGGGCTTTTACTCAAAATGTCGACTCTCCTGTTCCTCGGATGCTGCCTGACCTGCTGTGCTTTTCCAGCACCACACTCTAGACTCAGTTTTTGTTTTGGCAGGGCGATTTGGCTTTAACGTTGATGAAGAAAATTAGGGAACGCTATTTTTGAGAATGCTTATCTCTGTTCACAATATTCCAGTGACCATTGTTTCACACACGTGCAGATATCAGCTATCGTAAGAGTATGTGAGAGGGAACAGTACTATACGCTGAGCAGCTTCAACTCAAACATTAAACTCTTGGAGTTTAACCTCTGAGACTAGAACGTATCATTCCTGGCTAAGTCCGGTATAATTCCTGCAGGACTGCATCGCTATTATGCATACCATTCTAGTTTGTTCTTGCACTTGCATATCCCACAATCTAAACCAACCACCAAGAAACAGTCAGGAGACCACCAGCCACAGCCAGTCCCTTCTGAACCATAACTGCACCTGAAACTGGTGATAATGATGACCCTCTGTCCCTGCATTAACAGTACTTTTTCAATGCAATGTCTTAAACTTACTTTTATTTCGTTCATAAATATGATTTAAACCTTCCTTCAGGCTGTTGATACTTTTCATTGGGCGTTTGGGTAATTTTTGAGTGATCGTGAGTGATAATTTTGACTGGTCAGCCCCTAACCCCACTTTCCCAATAGGCCTTATTATTTCTATTAAGCGATCTTCTATTAAGCGAGGTTTCACTGGAACACAATTAAGGTGTTGTCGGAGAACTACCTGTACAAATATTATCCATGGCTATCTTTTCAGATGACTGGCTACCCTGCTGTCTTGATTCATTGTCTCTCTCTCTGTCTCTCTCTCTCTCTGTCTCTCTCTGTCTCTCTCCCTCTCTGTCTCTCTCTCTCTCTCTGTCTCTGTCTCTGTCTCTCTCTCTCTCTCTCTCTCTCTCTGTCTCTCTCCCTCTCTGTCTCTCTCTCTCTCTCTCTCTCTGTCTCTGTCTCTGTCTCTGTCTCTCTCTCTCTCTCTCTCTCTCTCTCTGTCTCTGTCTCTCTCTCTCTTTAAAGCTTTGGCCTTTGATTAGCACTCTGGACTCTGAATCTAGCGATCTGAGTGGGTGGCTCAGTGGTTAGCACTGCTGCCTCACAGCGCCAGGTTCAATTCCCACCTCAGGCAACTGTCTGTGTGGAGTTTGCACATTCTCCCCGTGTCTGCGTGGGTTTCCTCTGGGTGCTCCGGTTTCCTCCCACAGTCCAAAGCTGTGCAGGTCAGGGTGGATTGGCCGTGCTAAATTGCCCGTAGTGTTAGATGCATTAGTCAGAGGGGAATGGGTCTAGGGAGGTTACTTTTCGGAGGGTCAGTGTGGACTGGTTGGGCCGAAGGGCCTGTTTCCACACTTGTAGGGAATCGAATCTAATCTAATCTTGATCCAGCCATAAATTTTCAAGGAAGCCTTTGAGATGTGTCTCCACATTAAAGACAATAAAATAAACACAATTTTGGTGTGACATTCTCCAAAGCATATCGCCCTGTGGCCTCGACAATTCAGGGGCCCAGTTGAAACAGGCGTTCATAAGAACTGTCAAGCTGGGGCCAGGAGAAGGCCATTCAGCCCCTCACGCCTGCGCTACCATTGAGTACAATCGTGCTGGATCTCATCTCAAGCTCAACGGCACTTTCCTGCCTCACTCTCTCCATAGGCCGGTCATGGACAACTGACAGGCAGGTGAAGGAGATAAGGCAACTGGAATATTGTCTTTCATTCCCAGAGGGATGGAGTTTAAAAACAAGGAGATTATGCTGCAGTTGTACAAGGTGCTGGTGAGACCATCCCTGGAGTACTGTGTGCAGATTTGGCCTCCTTACTTGAGAGAGGATGTACTGGCACTGGGGGGGGGGGGGAGGGGGGGGGGGCAGAGGAGGGTCACTCGGTTGATTCTAGAGCTGAAGGGGTTGGTTTATGAGGAGAGACAGAGTAGACTGGGATTATACTCATTGGAATTCAGAGGAATGAGGAAAGATTTTACAGAAATATATAACATGATGAAGGAAATTGATAAGATAGAAGCAGGGAGGATGAAACGAGAGCTCGGGGCCAGAGCTTCAACGTAAGGGGGGGGGGGTCGAAAAGTGTGGTGCTGGAAAAGCACAACTGGTCAGGCAGCATCCGAGGAGCAGGAGCGTCGATGTTTCAGGCACAGGGTCTTCATCGGGAACGTTTGGGGGAAGGGGACTGAGAGATAATCAGGGCTGTGGAGGTGGGGTTGGGGGATGATAGCTTGGAAGGCGATAGGTAGATACAGGTGGGTGGTGAAGGTGATAGGTCGAAGGGGAGGGTGGAGCTGGTAGGTGGGAAGGAGGATGGACAGGTCAAGAGGGCGGTGCTGAGTTGGAGGGTTGGATCTGGGCTAAGGTTGGGGGGGGGGTGGTGGGAGGGGAGATGGGAAACCTGCTGAAGTCGACATTGGCGCTGTATGATTGGAGGGTCCCAAGGCAGAAGACGAGGTGTTCCTCCTCCAGGCCTCGGGGGGCTCGGAGTCGACCCAGGACTTGGGGTAGGGGGATGGGGAGTTGAAAAGGTCATCCACAGGCCACTGGGGTCGTTGGGGGCGTGGGAGCAGATTAGGGACTGAGTTGAGGATGAACATCTTCACCCAGAGGGTTGTGAATCTGTGGAATTCCCTGCCCAGTGAAACAGTTGAGGCGACCTCATTGAATGGTTTGAAGACAAAGACAGACACTGTTTTGATCAGGAAACGAAGGAAGGGTTATGGTGAGGGGGCGGGTAAGTGGAGCTGAGTCCACATAAAGCTCAGCACAATCTTAATAAATGGTGGATCACAAGGCCACTGCTGAACCTATTTCTTATGTTCAATCATGGAGCCTGTGAGTATCCCTGATAATCACATCTACAGGAAGTATCTCTGATAATCACATCTACAGGAAGTATCTCTGATAATCACATCTACAGGAAGTGTCTCTGATAATCACATCTACAGGAGGTATCTCTGATAATCACATCTACAGGAAGTGTCTCTGATAATCACATCAACAGGAGATATCTCTGATAATCACATCTACAGGAAATATCTCTAATAATCACATCTACAGGAAGTATCTCGGATACTCACATCTACAGGAGGTATCTCCGATAATCACATCTACAGGAGGTATCTCGGATAATCACATCTACAGGAAGTGTCTCTGATAATCACATCTACAGGAAGTATCTCTGATAATCACATCTACAGGAAGTATCTCGGATAATCACATCTCCAGGAAGTATCTCGGATAATCACATCTACAGGAAGTATCTCTGATAATTACATCTACAGGAAGTGTCTCTGATAATCACATCTACAGGAAGTATCTCGGATAATCACATCTACAGGAAGTATCTCTGATAATCACATCTACAGGAAGTATCTCGGATAATCACATGTGGTTAGCACTGCTGCCTCACAGCGCCGGAGACCTGGGTTCAATTCCCGCCTCAGGCGACTGACTGTGTGGAGTTTGCACATTCTCCCCGTGTCTGCGTGGGTTTCCTCCGGGTGCTCCGGTTTCCTCCCACAATCCAAAGATGTGCCGACCAGGTGAATTGGCCATGCTAAATTGCCCGTAGTGTTAGGTAAGGGGTAGATGTAGATGTAGATGTAGATGTAGATTTAGGGGTATGGGTGGGTTACGCTTCGGCGGGGCGGTGTGGACTTGTTGGGCCGAAGGGCCTGTTTCCACACTGTAAGTAATCTAATTTAATCTAATCTAATCTACAGGAAGTATCTCTGATAATCACATCTACAGGAAGTGTCTCTGATAATCACATCTACAGGAAGTGTCTCTGATAATTACATCTACAGGAAGTATCTCTGATAATTACATCTACAGGAAGTGTCTCTGATAATCACATCTACAGGAAGTGTCTCTGATAATTACATCTACAGGAAGTATCTCTGATAATTATATCTACAGGAAGTGTCTCTGATAATCACATCTACAGGAAGTGTCTCTGATAATTACATCTAGAGGAAGTGTCTCTGATAATTACATCTACTGGAAGTATCTCCGATAATCACATCTACAGGAAGTATCTCTGAAAATTACATCTACAGGAAGTGTCTCTGATAATCACATCAACAGGAAGTATCTCTGATAATTACATCTACAGGAGGTATCTCCGATAATCACATCTACAGGAAGTGTCTCTGATAATTACATCTACAGGAAGTGTCTCTGATAATCACATCTACAGGAAGTGTCTCTGATAATTACATCTACAGGAAGTATCTCTGATAATTATATCTACAGGAAGTGTCTCTGATAATCACATCTACAGGAAGTGTCTCTGATAATTACGTCTACTGGAAGTATCTCTGATAATTACATCTACAGGAGGTATCTCTGATAATCACATCTACAGGAAGTGTCTCTGATAATCACATCTACAGGAAGTATCTCTGATAATTACATCTACAGGAAGTGTCTCTGATAATCATATCTACAGGAAGTGTCTCTCATAATTACATCTACTGGAAGTATCTCTGATAATCACATCTACAGGAGGTATCTCTGATAATTACATCTACAGGAAGTATCTCTGATAATCACATCTACAGGAAGTATCTCGGATAATCACATCTACAGGAGGTATCTCTGATAATTACATCTACAGGAAGTATCACGGATAATCACATCTACAGGAAGTATCTCTGATAATCACATCGACAGGAAGTATCTCGGATAATCACATCTACACGAAGTATCTCTGATAATTACATCTACAGGAAGTATCCCTGATAATGACATCTACAGGAAGTATCTCTGATAATTACATCTACTGGAAGTATCTCTGATATTCACATCTACAGGAAGTATCTCTGATAATTACATCTACAGGAAGTGTCTCTGATAATCACATCTTCAGGAAGTATCTCTGATAATCACATCGACAGGAAGTGTCTCTGATAATTACATCTACAGGAAGTATCTCTGATAATTATATCTACAGGAAGTGTCTCTGATAATCACATCTACAGGAAGTGTCTCTGATAATTACATCTAGAGCAAGTGTCTCTGATAATTACATCTACTGGAAGTATCTCCGATAATCACATCTACAGGAAGTATCTCTGATAATTACATCTACAGGAAGTGTCTCTGATAATCACATCTACAGGAAGTATCTCTGATAATTACATCTACAGGACGTATCTCCGATAATCACATCTACAGGAAGTATCTCTGATAATTACATCTACAGGAGGTATCTCGGATAATCACATCTACAGGAAGTGTCTCTGATAATTACGTCTACTGGAAGTATCTCTGATAATTACATCTACAGAAGGTATCTCTGATAATCACATCTACAGGAAGTGTCTCTGATAATCACATCTACAGGAAGTGTCTCTCATAATTACATCTACTGGAAGTATCTCTGATAATCTCATCTACAGGAAGTATCTCTGATAATCACATCTACACGAAGTATCTCTGATAATTACATCTACAGGAAGTGTCTCTGATAATCACATCTACAGGAAGTATCTCTGATAATTACATCTACTGGAAGTATCACTGATAATTACATCTACAGGAAGTATCTCTGATAATCACATCGACAGGAAGTATCTCGGATAATCACATCTACAGGAAGTATCTCTGATAATCACATCTACAGGAAGTATCTCGGATAATCACATCCACAGGAGGTATCTCTGATAATTACATCTACAGGAAGTATCTCTGATAATCACATCGACAGGAAGTATCTCGGATAATCACATCTACAGGAAGTATCTCTGATAATTACATCTACTGGAAGTATCTCTGATAATCACATCTACAGGAAGTATCTCTGATAATTACATCTACAGGAAGTGTCTCTGATAATCACATCTTCAGGAAGTATCTCTGATAATCACATCGACAGGAAGTATCTCGGATAATCACATCTACACGAAGTATCTCTGATAATTACATCTACAGGAAGTGTCTCTGATAATCACATCTACAGGAAGTATCTCTGATAATTACATCTACTGGAAGTATCACTGATAATTACATCTACAGGAAGTATCTCTGATAATCATATCTACAGGAAGTACCTCTGATAATTACATCTACAGGAAGTGTCTCTGATAATCACATCTACAGGAAGTGTATCTGATAATCACATCTACAGGAGGTATCTCTGATAATTACATCTACTGGAAGTATCACTGATAATTACATCTACAGGAAGTATCTCTGATAATCATATCTACAGGCAGTATCTCTGATAATCACATCTACAGGAAGTATCTCTGATAATCACATCTACAGGAAGTATCTCTGATAATCACATCTTCAGGAAGTATCTCTGATAATTACATCTACAGGAAGTGTCTCTGATAATTACATCTACAGGAAGTATCTCTGATAATTACATCTACTGGAAGTATCACTGATAATTACATCTACAAGAAGTATCTCTGATAATCATATCTACAGGCAGTATCTCTGATAATCACATCTACAGGAAGTATCTCTGATAATCACATCTACAGGAAGTATCTCTGATAATCACATCTTCAGGAAGTATCTCTGATAATTACATCTACAGGAAGTGTCTCTGATAATTACATCTACAGGAAGTATCTTGGATAATCACATCGACAGGAAGTATCTCTGATAATTACATCTACAGGAAGTATCTCTGATAATCACATCTACAGGAAGTATCTTTGATAATCACATCGACAGGAAGTATCTCTGATAATCACATCTACAGGAAGTATCTCTGATAATCACATCTACAGGAAGTGTCTCTGATAATCACACCTACAGGAAGTATCTCGGATAATCACATCTACAGGAGGTATCTCTGATAATCACATCTACAGGAAGTGTCTCTGATAATCACATCCACAGGAAGTATCTCTGATAATCACATCTACAGGAAGTATCTCTGATAATCACATCTACAGGAAGTATCTCGGATAATCACATCTACAGGAAGTATCTCTGATACTCACATATACAGGAAGTATCTCGGATAATCACATCTACAGGAAGTGTCTCTGATAATCACATCTACAGGAAGTATCTCTGATAATCACATCTACAGGAAGTATCTCTGATAATCACATCGACAGGAAGTGTCTCTGATGATCACATCTACAGGAAGTATCTCTGATAATCACATCGACAGGAAGTATCTCGGATAATCACATCTACAGGAAGTGTCTCTGATAATCACATCTGCAGGAAGTATCTCTGATAATCACATCTACAGGAAGTGTCTCTGATAATTACATCTACAGGAAGTATCTCGGATAATCACATCTACAGGAAGTATCTCTGATAATCACATCTACAGGAAGTGTCTCTGATAATCACATCGACAGGAAGTATCTCGGATAATCACATCTACATGAAGTGTCTCTGATAATCACATCTACAGGAAGTATCTCTGATAATCACATCGACAGGAAGTATCTCTGATAATCACATCGACAGGAAGTATCTCTGATAATCACATCTACAGGAAGTGTCTCTGATAATCACATCTACTGGAAGTATCTCTGATAATCAAATCGACAGGAAGTATCTCTGATAATCACATCGACAGGAAGTATCTCGGATAATCACATCTACAGGAAGTGTCTCTGATAATCACATCTCCAGGAAGTATCTCTGATAATCACATCTACAGGAAGTGTCTCTGATAATCACATCTACAGGAAGTATCTCTGATAATTACATCTACAGGAAGTATCTCTGATAATTACATCTATAGGAAGTATCTCTGATAATCACATCTACAGGAAGTATCTCTGATAATCACATCGACAGGAAGTATCTCGGATAATCACATCTACAGGAAGTATCTCTGATAATCACATCTACAGGAAGTATCTCTGATAATCACATCGACAGGAAGTATCTCGGATAATCACATCTACAGGAAGTATCTCTGATAATCACATCTACAGGAAGTATCTCGGATAATCACATCTACAGGAAGTATCTCGGATAATCACATGTGGTTAGCACTGCTGCCTCACAGCGCCGGAGACCTGGGTTCAATTCCCGCCTCAGCCAACTGACTGTGTGGAGTTTGCACATTCTCCCCGTGTCTGCGTGGGTTTCCTCCGGGTGCTCCGGTTTCCTCCCACAATCCAAAGATGTGCCGACCAGGTGAATTGGCCATGCTAAATTGCCCGTAGTGTTAGGTAAGGGGTAGATGTAGATGTAGATGTAGATTTAGGGGTATGGGTGGGTTACGCTTCGGCGGAGCGGTGTGGACCTGTTGGGCCGAAGGGCCTGTTTCCACACTGTAAGTAATCTAATTTAATCTAATCTAATCTACAGGAAGTATCTCTGATAATCACATCTACAGGAAGTGTCTCCGATAATTACATCTACAGGAAGTGTCTCTGATAATCACATCTACAGGAAGTGTCTCTGACAATTACATCTACAGGAAGTATCTCTGATAATTACATCTACAGGAAGTGTCTCTGATAATCACATCTACAGGAAGTGTCTCTGATAATCACACCGACAGAAAGTGTCTCTGATAATCACATCGACAGGAAGTATCTCTGATAATTACATCTACAGGAGGTATCTCCGATAATCACATCTACAGGAAGTATCTCTGATAATTACATCTACAGGAGGTATCTCGGATAATCACATCTACAGGAAGTGTCTCTGATAATTACGTCTACTTGAAGTATCTCTGATAATTACATCTACAGGAGGTATCTCTGATAATCACATCTACAGGAAGTGTCTCTGATAATTACATCTACAGGAAGTGTCTCTGATAATCACATCTACAGGAAGTGTCTCTCATAATTACATCTACTGGAAGTATCTCTGATAATCTCATGTACAGGAAGTATCTCTGATAATCAAATCTACAGGAGGTATCTCTGATAATTACATCTACAGGAAGTATCTCGGATAATCACATCTACAGGAGGTATCTCTGATAATTACATCTACAGGAAGTATCTCTGATAATCACATCTACAGGAAGTATCTCGGATAATCACATCTACAGGAAGTGTCTCTGATAATCACATCGACAGGAGGTATCTCTGATAATCACATCTACAGGAAGTTTCTCTGATAATCACATCTACAGGAAGTATCCCTGATAATCACATCTACAGGAAGTGTCTCTGATAATCACATCTACAGGAAGTATCTCGGATAATCACATCTACAGGAGGTATCTCTGATAATCACATCTACAGGAAGTATCTCTGATAATCACATCTACAGGAAGTGCCTCTGATAATCACATCTACAGGAAGTGTCTCTGATAATCACACCTACAGGAAGTATCTCTGATAATCACATCTACAAGAAGTATCTCTGATAATTACATCTACAGGAACTATCTCTGGTAATCACATCTACAGGAAGTATCTCTGATAATTACATATATAGGAGGTATCTCTGATAATCAGATCTACTGGAGGTACCTCTGATAATCACATCTACAGGAAGTATCTCAGATAATTACATCTATAGGAGGTATCTCTGATAATCACATCTACAGGCTGTATCTCTGATAATCACATCTACAGGAGCTATCTCTGATAATCACACCTACAGGATGTATCTCTGATAATCACATCTACAGGAGGTATCTCGGATAATCACATCGACAGGAAGTATCTCGGATAATCACATCTACAGGAAGTGTCTCTGATAATCACATCGACAGGAAGTATCTCTGATAATCACATCTACAGGAAGTGTCTCGGATAATTACATCTACAGGAGGTATCTCTGATAATCACATCTACAGGATGTATCTCTGATAATCACATCTACAGGAAGTGTCTTTGATAATCACATCTACAGGAGGTATCTCGGATAATCACATCTACAGGAGGTATCTCGGATAATCACATGAACAGGAAGTATCTCTGATACTCACATCTACAGGAAGTATATCTGATAATCACAACTACAGGAAGTATCTCTGATAATCACATCGACAGGAAGTATCTCGGATAATCACATCTACATGAAGTGTCTCTGATAATCACATCTACAGGAAGTGTCTCTGATAATCACATCTACAGGAATTTTCTCTGATAATCACATCGACAGGAAGTATCTCGGATGATCACATCTACAGGAAGTGTCTCTGATAATCACATCGACAGGAAGTGTCTCTGATAATCACATCTACAGGAAGTATCCCTGATAATGACATCTACAGGAAGTATCTCTGATAATTACATCTACAGGAAGTATCTCTGATAATCACATCTACAGGAAGTATCTCTGATAATTACATCTACAGGAAGTGTCTCTGATAATCACATCTTCAGGAAGTATCTCTGATAATCACATCGACAGGAAGTATCTCGGATAATCACATCTACACGAAGTATCTCTGATAATTACATCTACAGGAAGTGTCTCTGATAATGACATCTACAGGAAGTATCTCTGATAATCACATCTACAGGAAGTATCTCTGATAATTACATCTCCAGGAACAATCTCTGGTAATCACATCTACAGGAAGTATCTCTGATAATTACATCTATAGGAGGTATCTCTGATAATCAGATCTACTGGAGGTACCTCTGATAATCACATCTACAGGAAGTATCTCTGATAATTACATCTATAGGAGGTATCTCTGATAATCACATCGACAGGAAGTATCTCGGATAATCACATCTACAGGAAGTGTCTCTGATAATCACATCGACAGGAAGTGTCTCTGATAATCACATCTACAGGAAGTATCTCTGATAATCACATCTACAGGAAGTGTCTCTGATATTCACATCTACTGGAAGTATCTCTGATAATTACATCTACAGGAAGTGTATCTGATAATCACATCTACAGGAAGTATCTCTGATAATCACATCTTCAGGAAGTATCTCTGATAATTACATCTACAGAAAGTGTCTCTGATAATTACATCTACAGGAAGTATCTCGGATAATCACATCGACAGGAAGTATCTCTGATAATGACATCTACAGGAAGTATCTCTGATAATCACATCTACAGGAAGTATCTTTGATAATCACATCGACAGGAAGTATCTCTGATAATCACATCTACAGGAAGTATCTCTGATAATCACATCTACAGGAAGTATCTCTGATAATCACATCTACAGGAAGTGTCTCTGATAATCACATCTGCAGGAAGTATCTCGGATAATCACATCTACAGGAGGTATCTCTGATAATCACATCTACAGGAAGTATCTCTGATAATCACATCTACAGGAAGTGCCTCTGATAATCACATCTACAGGAAGTGTCTCTGATAATCACACCGACAGGAAGTATCTCTGATAATCACATCTACAAGAAGTATCTCTGATAATTACATCTACAGGAACTATCTCTGGTAATCACATCTACAGGAAGTATCTCTGATAATTACATATATAGGAGGTATCTCTGATAATCAGATCTACTGGAGGTACCTCTGATAATAACGTCTACAGGAAGTATCTCAGATAATTACATCTATAGGAGGTATCTCTGATAATCACATCTACAGGCAGTATCTCTGATAATCACATCTACAGGAGCTATCTCTGATAATCACATCTACAGGATGTATCTCTGATAATCACATCTACAGGAGATATCTCGGATAATCACATCGACAGGAAGTATCTCGGATAATCACATCTACAGGAAGTGTCTCTGATAATCACATCGACAGGAAGTATCTCTGATAATCACATCTACAGGAAGTGTCTCGGATTATTACATCTACAGGAGGTATCTCTGATAATCTCATCTACAGGATGTATCTCTGATAATCACATCTACAGGAAGTGTCTCTGATAATCACATCGACAGGAAGTATCTCTGATAATCACATCTACAGGAAGTGTCTCGGATAATTACATCTACAGGAGGTATCTCTGATAATCACATCTACAGGATGTATCTCTGATAATCACATCTACAGGATGTATCTCGGATAATCACATCTACAGGAAGTGTCTCTGATAATCACATCGACAGGAAGTATCTCTGATAATCACATCTACAGGAAGTGTCTCGGATAATTACATCTACAGGAGGTATCTCTGATAATCACATCTACAGGAAGTATCTCGGATAATCACATCTACAGGAAGTGTCTCGGATAATCACATCTGCAGGAAGTATCTCTGATAATCACATCGACAGGAAGTATCTCGGATAATCACATCTAAAGGAAGTATCTCTGATAATCACATCGACAGGAAGTGTCTTTGATAATCACATCTACAGGAGGTATCTCTGATAATCACATCTACCGGAAGTATCTCGGATAATCACATCTATAGGAAGTGTCTCGGATAATCACATCTACAGGAAGTGTCTTTGATAATCACATCTACAGGAGGTATCTCGGATAATCACATCGACAGGAAGTGTCTCTGATAATCACATCTACAGGAAGTATCTCTGATAATCACATCTACAGGAAGTGTCTCTGATATTCACATCTACTGGAAGTATCTCTGATAATTACATCTACAGGAAGTGTATCTGATAATCACATCTACAGGAAGTATCTCTGATAATCACATCTTCAGGAAGTACCTCTGATAATTACATCTACAGGAAGTGTCTCTGATAATTACATCTACAGGAAGTATCTCGGATAATCACATCGACAGGAAGTATCTCAGATAATGACATCTACAGGAAGTATCTCTGATAATCACATCTACAGGAAGTATCTTTGATAATCACATCGACAGGAAGTATCTCTGATAATCACATCTACAGGAAGTATCTCTGATAATCACATCTACAGGAAGTGTCTCTGATAATCACATCTACAGGAAGTATCTCGGATAATCACATCTACAGGAGGTATCTCTGATAATCACATCTACAGGAAGTATCTCTGATAATCACATCTACAGGAAGTGCCTCTGATAATCACATCCACAGGAAGTATCTCTGATAATCACATCTACAGGAAGTATCTCTGATAATCACATATACAGGAAGTATCTCGGATAATCACATCTACAGGAAGTGACTCTGATAATCACATCTACAGGAAGTATCTCTGATAATCACATATACAGGAAGTATCTCGGATAATCACATCGAAAGGAAGTATATCTGATAATCACATCTACAGGAAGTATCTCTGATAATCACATCGACAGGAAGTATCTCGGATAATCACATCTACAGGAAGTGTCTCTGATAATCACATCTACAGGAAGTGTCTCTGATAATCACATCTACAGGAAGTTTCTCTGATAATCACATCGACAGGAAGTATCTCGGATGATCACATCTACAGGAAGTGTCTCTGATAATCACATCGAAAGGAAGTGTCTCTGATAATCACATCTACAGGAAGTATCCCTGATAATGACATCTACAGGAAGTATCTCTGATAATTACATCTACTGGAAGTATCTCTGATAATCACATCTACAGGAAGTATCTCTGATAATTACATCTACAGGAAGTGTCCCTGATAATCACATCTTCAGGAAGTATCTCTGATAATCACATCGACAGGAAGTATCTCGGATAATCACATCTACACGAAGTATCTCTGATAATTACATCTACAGGAAGTGTCTCTGATAATGACATCTACAGGAAGTATCTCTGATAATCACATCGACAGGAAGTATCTCGGATAATCACATCTACAGGAAGTGTCTCTGATAATCACATCTACAGGAAGTATCTCTGATAATTACATCTATAGGAGGTATCTCTGATAATCAGATCTACTGGAGGTACCTCTGATAATCACATCTACAGGAAGTATCTCTGATAATTACATCTACAGGAGGTATCTCTGATAATCACATCGACAGGAAGTATCTCGGATAATCACATCTACAGGAAGTGTCTCTGATAATCACATCGACAGGAAGTGTCTCTGATAATCACATCTACAGGAAGTATCTCTGATAATCACATCTACCGGAAGTGTCTCTGATATTCACATCTACTGGAAGTATCTCTGATAATCACATCTACAGGAAATATCTCGGATAATCACATCTACAGGAGGTATCTCTGATAATCACATCTACAGGAAGTATCTCTGATAATCACATCTACAGGAAGTGCCTCTGATAGTCACATCCACAGGACGTATCTCTGATAATCACATCTTCAGGAAGTATCTCTGATAATCACATATACAGGAAGTATCTCGGATAATCCCATCTACAGGAAGTGTATCTGATAATCACATCTACAGGAAGTATCTCTGACAATCACATATACAGGAAGTATCTCGGATAATCACATCGACAGGAAGTATCTCGGATAATCACATCTTCAGGAAGTATCTCTGATAATCACATCTACAGGAAGTGTCTCTGATAATCACATCTACAGGAAGTATCTCTGATAATCACATCGACACGAAGTATCTCGGATAATCACATCTACAGGAAGTGTCTCTGATAATCACATCTACAGGAAGTATCTCTGATAATCACATCTACAGGAAGTATCTCTGATAATCACATCGACAGGAAGTGTCTCTGATAATCACATCGACAGGAAGTATCTCTGATAATCACATCTACAGGAAGTATCTCTGATAATCACATCTACAGGAAATATCTCGGATAATCACATCTACAGGAGGTATCTCTGATAATCACATCTACAGGAAGTATCTCTGATAATCACATCTACAGGAAGTGCCTCTGATAATCACATCCACAGGACGTATCTCTGATAATCACATCTACAGGAAGTATCTCTGATAATCACATATACAGGAAGTATCTCGGATAATCACATCTACAGGAAGTGACTCTGATAATCACATCTACAGGAAGTATCTCTGACAATCACACATACAGGACGTATCTCGGATAATCACATCGACAGGAAGTATCTCGGATAATCACATCTTCAGGAAGTATCTCTGATAATCACATCTACAGGAAGTGTCTCTGATAATCACATCTACAGGAAGTATCTCTGATAATCACATCGACAGGAAGTATCTCGGATAATCACATCTACAGGAAGTGTCTCTGATAATCACATCTACAGGAAGTATCTCTGATAATCACATCTACAGGAAGTATCTCTGATAATCACATCGACAGGAAGTGTCTCTGATAATCACATCTACAGGAAGTATCTCTGATAATCACATCGACAGGAAGTATCTCTGATAATCACATCTACAGGAGGTATCTCTGATAATCACATCTATAGGAAGTATCTCTGATAATCACATCTACAGGAAGTGTCTCTGATAATCACATCTACAGGATGTATCTCTGATAATCACATCTACAGGAAGTATCTCTGATAATCACATCTACAGGAAGTATCTCTGATAATCACATCGACAGGAAGTATCTCGGATAATCACATCTACAGGAAGTGTCTCTGATAATCACATCGACAGGAAGTGTCTCTGATAATCACATCTACTGGAAGTATCTCTGATAATCACACCTACAGGAAGTATCTCTGATAATTACATCTATAGGAAGTATCTCTGATAATTACATCTACAGGAAGTATCTCGGATAATCACATCTACAGGAAGTATCTCTGATAATCACATCTACAGGAAATATCTCGGATAATCACATCTACAGGAAGAATCTCTGATAATCACATCTACAGGAAGTATCTCGGATAATCACATCTACAGGAAGTGTCTCTGATAATCACATCTACAGGAAGTGTCTCTGATAATCACATCTACAGGAAGTATCTCTGATAATCACATCGACAGGAAGTATCTCGGATAATCACATCTCCAGGAACTATCTCTGATATTCACATCTACAGGAAGTATCTCTGATAATCACACCTACAGGAAGTATCTCTGATAATCACATCTACAGGAAGTATCTCTGATAATCACACCTCCAGGAAGTATCTCTGATAATCACATCTACAGGAAGTATCTCTGATAATTACATCTACAGGAAGTATCTCTGATAATCACATCGACAGGAAGTATCTCTGATAATCACATCTACAGGAAGTGTCTCTGATAATCACATCTACAGGAAGTATCTCTGATAATCACACCGA
Source organism: Chiloscyllium punctatum (assembly GCF_047496795.1). Lineage (NCBI taxonomy): Eukaryota > Metazoa > Chordata > Chondrichthyes > Orectolobiformes > Hemiscylliidae > Chiloscyllium > Chiloscyllium punctatum. The sequence goes on along the minus strand of NC_092756.1, from coordinate 70,562,420 downwards.
CAGGAAGTATCTCTGATAATCACATCTCCAGGAAGTATCTCTGATAATTACATCTACAGGAACTATCTCTGGTAATCACATCTACAGGATGTATCTCTGATAATTACATCTATAGGAGGTATCTCTGATAATCAGATCTACTGGAGGTACCTCTGATAATCACATCTACAGGAAGTATCTCTGATAATTACATCTATAGGAGGTATCTCTGATAATCACATCTACAGGAAGTATCTCTGATAATCACATCTACAGGAGGTATCTCTGATAATCACATCTACAGGATGTATCTCTGATAATCACATCTACAGGAAGTATCTCTGATAATCACATCGACAGGAAGTATCTCGGATAATCACATCTACAGGAAGTGTCTCTGATAATCACATCGACAGGAAGTGTCTCTGATAATCACATCTACAGGAAGTATCTCTGATAATCACATCTACAGGAAGTGTCTCTGATAATCACATCTACTGGAAGTATCTCTGATAATCACACCTACAGGAAGTATCTCTGATAATTACATCTATAGGAAGTATCTCGGATAATCACATCTACAGGAAGTATCTCTGATAATCACATCTACAGGAAGTATCTCGGATAATCACATCTACAGGAAGTATCTCTGATAATTACATCTACAGGAAGTGTCTCTGATAATTACATCTACAGGAAGTATCTCGGATAATCACATCGACAGGATGTATCTCTGATAATGACATCTACAGGAAGTATCTCTGATAATCACATCTACAGGAAGTATCTCTGATAATCACATCTACAGGAAGTATCTCGGATAATCACATCTACAGGAGGTATCTCTGATAATCACATCTACAGGAAGTATCTCTGATAATCACATCTACAGGAAGTGCCTCTGATAATCACATCCACAGGACGTATCTCTGATAATCACATCTACAGGAAGTATCTCTGATAATCACATATACAGGAAGTATCTCGGATAATCACATCTACAGGAAGTGACTCTGATAATCACATCTACAGGAAGTATCTCTGACAATCACATATACAGGAAGTATCTCGGATAATCACATCGACAGGAAGTATCTCGGATAATCACATCTTCAGGAAGTATCTCTGATAATCACATCTACAGGAAGTGTCTCTGATAATCACATCTACAGGAAGTATCTCTGATAATCACATCGACAGGAAGTATCTCGGATAATCACATCTACAGGAAGTGTCTCTGATAATCACATCTACAGGAAGTATCTCTGATAATCACATCTACAGGAAGTGTCTCTGATAATCACATCGACAGGAAGTGTCTCTGATAATCACATCTACAGGAAGTGTCTCTGATAATCACACCGACAGGAAGTATCTCTGATAATCACATCTACTGGAAGTATCTCTGATAATCACACCGACAGGAAGTATCTCTGATAATTACATCTATAGGAAGTATATCTGATAATCACATCTACAGGAAGTATCTCTGATAATCACATCGACAGGAAGTATCTCGGATAATCACACCTACAGGAAGTATCTCTGATAATCACATCTACAGGAAGTATCTCGGATAATCACATGTACAGGAAGTATCTCTGATAATCACATCTACAGGAAGTATCTCGGATAATCACATCTACAGGAAGTGTCTCTGATAATCACATCTACACGAAGTGTCTCTGATAATCACATCTACAGAAAGTATCTCTGATAATCACATCGACAGGAAGTATCTCGGATAATCACATCTACAGGAACTATCTCTGATAATCACACCTACAGGAAGTATCTCTGATAATCACATCTACAGGAAGTATCTCTGATAATCACATCTACAGGAGGTATCACTGATAATCACATCTACAGGAAGTATCTCTGATAATCACACCTCCAGGAAGTATCTCTGATAATCACATCTACAGGAAGTATCTCTGATAATTACATCTACCGGAAGTATCTCTGATAATCACATCTACAGGAAGTATCTCTGATAATCACATCTACAGGAAGTATCTCTGATAATCACATCGACAGGAAGTATCTCGGATAATCACATCTACAGGAAGTGTCTCTGATAATCACATCGACAGGAAGTGTCTCTGATAATCACATCTACTGGAAGTATCTCTGATAATCACACCTACAGGAAGTACCTCTGATAATTACATCTATAGGAAGTATCTCTGATAATTACATCTACAGGAAGTATCTCGGATAATCACATCTACAGGAAGTATCTCTGATAATCACATCTACAGGAAGTATCTCGGATAATCACATCTACAGGAAGAATCTCTGATAATCACATCTACAGGAAGTATCTCGGATAATCACATCTACAGGAAGTGTCTCTGATAATCACATCTACAGGAAGTGTCTCTGATAATCACATCGACAGGAAGTATCTCGGATAATCACATCTACAGGAACTATCTCTGATACTCACATCTACAGGAAGTATCTCTGATAATCACACCTACAGGAAGTATCTCTGATAATCACATCTACAGGAAGTATCTCTGATAATCACATCTACAGGAGGTATCACTGATAATCACATCTACAGGAAGTATCTCTGATAATCACACCTCCAGGAAGTATCTCTGATAATCACATCTACAGGAAGTATCTCTGATAATTACATCTACAGGAAGTATCTCTGATAATCACATCTACAGGAAGTATCTCTGATAATCACATCTACAGGAAGTGTCTCTGATAATCACATCTACAGGAAGTATCTCTGATAATCACACCGACAGGAAGTATCTCTGATAATCACATCTCCAGGAAGTATCTCTGATAATTACATCTACAGGAACTATCTCTGGTAATCACATCTACAGGATGTATCTCTGATAATTACATCTATAGGAGGTATCTCTGATAATCAGATCTACTGGAGGTACCTCTGATAATCACATCTACAGGAAGTATCTCTGATAATTACATCTATAGGAGGTATCTCTGATAATCACATCTACAGGAAGTATCTCTGATAATCACATCTACAGGAGGTATCTCTGATAATCACATCTACAGGATGTATCTCTGATAATCACATCTACAGGAAGTATCTCTGATAATCACATCGACAGGAAGTATCTCGGATAATCACATCTACAGGAAGTGTCTCTGATAATCACATCGACAGGAAGTGTCTCTGATAATCACATCTACAGGAAGTATCTCTGATAATCACATCTACAGGAAGTGTCTCTGATAATCACATCTACTGGAAGTATCTCTGATAATCACACCTACAGGAAGTATCTCTGATAATTACATCTATAGGAAGTATCTCGGATAATCACATCTACAGGAAGTATCTCTGATAATCACATCTACAGGAAGTATCTCGGATAATCACATCTACAGGAAGTATCTCTGATAATTACATCTACAGGAAGTGTCTCTGATAATTACATCTACAGGAAGTATCTCGGATAATCACATCGACAGGATGTATCTCTGATAATGACATCTACAGGAAGTATCTCTGATAATCACATCTACAGGAAGTATCTCTGATAATCACATCTACAGGAAGTATCTCGGATAATCACATCTACAGGAGGTATCTCTGATAATCACATCTACAGGAAGTATCTCTGATAATCACATCTACAGGAAGTGCCTCTGATAATCACATCCACAGGACGTATCTCTGATAATCACATCTACAGGAAGTATCTCTGATAATCACATATACAGGAAGTATCTCGGATAATCACATCTACAGGAAGTGACTCTGATAATCACATCTACAGGAAGTATCTCTGACAATCACATATACAGGAAGTATCTCGGATAATCACATCGACAGGAAGTATCTCGGATAATCACATCTTCAGGAAGTATCTCTGATAATCACATCTACAGGAAGTGTCTCTGATAATCACATCTACAGGAAGTATCTCTGATAATCACATCGACAGGAAGTATCTCGGATAATCACATCTACAGGAAGTGTCTCTGATAATCACATCTACAGGAAGTATCTCTGATAATCACATCTACAGGAAGTGTCTCTGATAATCACATCGACAGGAAGTGTCTCTGATAATCACATCTACAGGAAGTGTCTCTGATAATCACACCGACAGGAAGTATCTCTGATAATCACACCTACAGGAAGTATCTCTGATAATTACATCTACCGGAAGTATCTCTGATAATCACATCTACAGGAAGTGTCTCTGATAATCACATCTACAGGAGGTATCTCTGATAATCACATCTGCAGGAACTATCTCTGGTAATCACATCTACAGGAAGTATCTCTGATAATTACATCTATAGGAGGTACCTCTGATAATCACATCTACAGGAAGTATCTCTGATAATTACATCTATAGGAAGTATCTCTGATAATCACATCTGCAGGAGGTATCTCTGATAATCACATCTACAGGATGTATCTCTGATAATCACATCTACAGGAAGTATCTCTGATAATCACATCGACAGGAAGTATCTCGGATAATCACATCTACAGGAAGTGTCTCTGATAATCACATCGACAGGAAGTGTCTCTGATAATCACATCTACTGGAAGTATCTCTGATAACCACACCTACAGGAAGTATCTCTGATAATTACATCTATAGGAAGTATCTCTGATAATTACATCTACAGGAAGTATCTCGGATAATCACATCTACAGGAAGTATCTCTGATAATCACATCTACAGGAAGTATCTCGGATAATCACATCTACAGGAAGAATCTCTGATAATCACATCTACAGGAAGTATCTCGGATAATCACATCTACAGGAAGTGTCTCTGATAATCACATCTACAGGAAGTGTTTCTGATAATCACATCTACAGGAAGTATCTCTGATAATCACATCGACAGGAAGTATCTCGGATAATCACATCTACAGGAAGTGACTCTGATAATCACATCTACAGGAAGTATCTCTGACAATCACATATACAGGAAGTATCTCGGATAATCACATCGACAGGAAGTATCTCGGATAATCACATCTTCAGGAAGTATCTCTGATAATCACATCTACAGGAAGTGTCTCTGATAATCACATCTACAGGAAGTATCTCTGATAATCACATCGACAGGAAGTATCTCGGATAATCACATCTACAGGAAGTGTCTCTGATAATCACATCTACAGGAAGTATCTCTGATAATCACATCTACAGGAAGTGTCTCTGATAATCACATCGACAGGAAGTGTCTCTGATAATCACATCTACAGGAAGTGTCTCTGATAATCACATCTACTGGAAGTATCTCTGATAATCACACCGACAGGAAGTATCTCTGATAATTACATCTATAGGAAGTATATCTGATAATCACATCTACAGGAAGTATCTCTGATAATCACATCGACAGGAAGTATCTCGGATAATCACACCTACAGGAAGTATCTCTGATAATCACATCTACAGGAAGTATCTCGGATAATCACATCTACAGGAAGTATCTCTGATAATCACATCTACAGGAAGTATCTCGGATAATCACATCTACAGGAAGTGTCTCTGATAATCACATCTACAGAAAGTATCTCTGATAATCACATCGACAGGAAGTATCTCGGATAATCACATCTACAGGAACTATCTCTGATAATCACATCTACAGGAAGTATCTCTGATAATCACATCTACAGGAAGTGCCTCTGATAATCACATCTACAGGAAGTATCTCTGATAATCACATCTACAGGAAGTATCTCGGATAATCACATCTACAGGAGGTATCTCTGATAATCACATCTACAGGAAGTATCTCTGATAATCACATCTACAGGAAGTGCCTCTGATAATCACATCCACAGGACGTATCTCTGATAATCACATCTACAGGAAGTATCTCTGATAATCACATATACAGGAAGTATCTCGGATAATCACATCTACAGGAAGTGACTCTGATAATCACATCTACAGGAAGTATCTCTGACAATCACATATACAGGAAGTATCTCGGATAATCACATCGACAGGAAGTATCTCGGATAATCACATCTTCAGGAAGTATCTCTGATAATCACATCTACAGGAAGTGTCTCTGATAATCACATCTACAGGAAGTATCTCTGATAATCACATCGACAGGAAGTATCTCGGATAATCACATCTACAGGAAGTGTCTCTGATAATCACATCTACAGGAAGTATCTCTGATAATCACATCTACAGGAAGTGTCTCTGATAATCACATCGACAGGAAGTGTCTCTGATAATCACATCTACAGGAAGTGTCTCTGATAATCACACCGACAGGAAGTATCTCTGATAATCACATCTACTGGAAGTATCTCTGATAATCACACCGACAGGAAGTATCTCTGATAATTACATCTATAGGAAGTATATCTGATAATCACATCTACAGGAAGTATCTCTGATAATCACATCGACAGGAAGTATCTCGGATAATCACACCTACAGGAAGTATCTCTGATAATCACATCTACAGGAAGTATCTCGGATAATCACATGTACAGGAAGTATCTCTGATAATCACATCTACAGGAAGTATCTCGGATAATCACATCTACAGGAAGTGTCTCTGATAATCACATCTACACGAAGTGTCTCTGATAATCACATCTACAGAAAGTATCTCTGATAATCACATCGACAGGAAGTATCTCGGATAATCACATCTACAGGAACTATCTCTGATAATCACACCTACAGGAAGTATCTCTGATAATCACATCTACAGGAAGTATCTCTGATAATCACATCTACAGGAGGTATCACTGATAATCACATCTACAGGAAGTATCTCTGATAATCACACCTCCAGGAAGTATCTCTGATAATCACATCTACAGGAAGTATCTCTGATAATTACATCTACCGGAAGTATCTCTGATAATCACATCTACAGGAAGTATCTCTGATAATCACATCGACAGGAAGTATCTCGGATAATCACATCTACAGGAAGTGTCTCTGATAATCACATCGACAGGAAGTGTCTCTGATAATCACATCTACTGGAAGTATCTCTGATAATCACACCTACAGGAAGTACCTCTGATAATTACATCTATAGGAAGTATCTCTGATAATTACATCTACAGGAAGTATCTCGGATAATCACATCTACAGGAAGTATCTCTGATAATCACATCTACAGGAAGTATCTCGGATAATCACATCTACAGGAAGAATCTCTGATAATCACATCTACAGGAAGTATCTCGGATAATCACATCTACAGGAAGTGTCTCTGATAATCACATCTACAGGAAGTGTCTCTGATAATCACATCGACAGGAAGTATCTCGGATAATCACATCTACAGGAACTATCTCTGATACTCACATCTACAGGAAGTATCTCTGATAATCACACCTACAGGAAGTATCTCTGATAATCACATCTACAGGAAGTATCTCTGATAATCACATCTACAGGAGGTATCACTGATAATCACATCTACAGGAAGTATCTCTGATAATCACACCTCCAGGAAGTATCTCTGATAATCACATCTACAGGAAGTATCTCTGATAATTACATCTACAGGAAGTATCTCTGATAATCACATCTACAGGAAGTATCTCTGATAATCACATCTACAGGAAGTGTCTCTGATAATCACATCTACAGGAAGTATCTCTGATAATCACACCGACAGGAAGTATCTCTGATAATCACATCTCCAGGAAGTATCTCTGATAATTACATCTACAGGAACTATCTCTGGTAATCACATCTACAGGATGTATCTCTGATAATTACATCTATAGGAGGTATCTCTGATAATCAGATCTACTGGAGGTACCTCTGATAATCACATCTACAGGAAGTATCTCTGATAATTACATCTATAGGAGGTATCTCTGATAATCACATCTACAGGAAGTATCTCTGATAATCACATCTACAGGAGGTATCTCTGATAATCACATCTACAGGATGTATCTCTGATAATCACATCTACAGGAAGTATCTCTGATAATCACATCGACAGGAAGTATCTCGGATAATCACATCTACAGGAAGTGTCTCTGATAATCACATCGACAGGAAGTGTCTCTGATAATCACATCTACAGGAAGTATCTCTGATAATCACATCTACAGGAAGTGTCTCTGATAATCACATCTACTGGAAGTATCTCTGATAATCACACCTACAGGAAGTATCTCTGATAATTACATCTATAGGAAGTATCTCGGATAATCACATCTACAGGAAGTATCTCTGATAATCACATCTACAGGAAGTATCTCGGATAATCACATCTACAGGAAGTATCTCTGATAATTACATCTACAGGAAGTGTCTCTGATAATTACATCTACAGGAAGTATCTCGGATAATCACATCGACAGGATGTATCTCTGATAATGACATCTACAGGAAGTATCTCTGATAATCACATCTACAGGAAGTATCTCTGATAATCACATCTACAGGAAGTATCTCGGATAATCACATCTACAGGAGGTATCTCTGATAATCACATCTACAGGAAGTATCTCTGATAATCACATCTACAGGAAGTGCCTCTGATAATCACATCCACAGGACGTATCTCTGATAATCACATCTACAGGAAGTATCTCTGATAATCACATATACAGGAAGTATCTCGGATAATCACATCTACAGGAAGTGACTCTGATAATCACATCTACAGGAAGTATCTCTGACAATCACATATACAGGAAGTATCTCGGATAATCACATCGACAGGAAGTATCTCGGATAATCACATCTTCAGGAAGTATCTCTGATAATCACATCTACAGGAAGTGTCTCTGATAATCACATCTACAGGAAGTATCTCTGATAATCACATCGACAGGAAGTATCTCGGATAATCACATCTACAGGAAGTGTCTCTGATAATCACATCTACAGGAAGTATCTCTGATAATCACATCTACAGGAAGTGTCTCTGATAATCACATCGACAGGAAGTGTCTCTGATAATCACATCTACAGGAAGTGTCTCTGATAATCACACCGACAGGAAGTATCTCTGATAATCACATCTACTGGAAGTATCTCTGATAATCACACCGACAGGAAGTATCTCTGATAATTACATCAAGAGGAAGTATATCTGATAATCACATCTACAGGAAGTATCTCTGATAATCACATCGACAGGAAGTATCTCGGATAATCACACCTACAGGAAGTATCTCTGATAATCACATCTACAGGAAGTATCTCGGATAATCACATCTACAGGAAGTATCTCTGATAATCACATCTACAGGAAGTATCTCGGATAATCACATCTACAGGAAGTGTCTCTGATAATCACATCTACACGAAGTGTCTCTGATAATCACATCTACAGAAAGTATCTCTGATAATCACATCGACAGGAAGTATCTCGGATAATCACATCTACAGGAAGTATCTCTGATAATCACACCTACAGGAAGTATCTCTGATAATCACATCTACAGGAAGTATCTCTGATAATCACATCTACAGGAGGTATCACTGATAATCACATCTACCGGAAGTATCTCTGATAATCACACCTCCAGGAAGTATCTCTGATAATCACATCTACTGGAAGTATCTCTGATAATTACATCTACCGGAAGTATCTCTGATAATCACATCTACAGGAAGTGTCTCTGATAATCACATCTACAGGAGGTATCTCTGATAATCACATCTGCAGGAACTATCTCTGGTAATCACATCTACAGGAAGTATCTCTGATAATTACATCTATAGGAGGTACCTCTGATAATCACATCTACAGGAAGTATCTCTGATAATTACATCTATAGGAAGTATCTCTGATAATCACATCTGCAGGAGGTATCTCTGATAATCACATCTACAGGATGTATCTCTGATAATCACATCTACAGGAAGTATCTCTGATAATCACATCGACAGGAAGTATCTCGGATAATCACATCTACAGGAAGTGTCTCTGATAATCACATCGACAGGAAGTGTCTCTGATAATCACATCTACTGGAAGTATCTCTGATAACCACACCTACAGGAAGTATCTCTGATAATTACATCTATAGGAAGTATCTCTGATAATTACATCTACAGGAAGTATCTCGGATAATCACATCTACAGGAAGTATCTCTGATAATCACATCTACAGGAAGTATCTCGGATAATCACATCTACAGGAAGAATCTCTGATAATCACATCTACAGGAAGTATCTCGGATAATCACATCTACAGGAAGTGTCTCTGATAATCACATCTACAGGAAGTGTTTCTGATAATCACATCTACAGGAAGTATCTCTGATAATCACATCGACAGGAAGTATCTCGGATAATCACATCTACAGGAAGTGACTCTGATAATCACATCTACAGGAAGTATCTCTGACAATCACATATACAGGAAGTATCTCGGATAATCACATCGACAGGAAGTATCTCGGATAATCACATCTTCAGGAAGTATCTCTGATAATCACATCTACAGGAAGTGTCTCTGATAATCACATCTACAGGAAGTATCTCTGATAATCACATCGACAGGAAGTATCTCGGATAATCACATCTACAGGAAGTGTCTCTGATAATCACATCTACAGGAAGTATCTCTGATAATCACATCTACAGGAAGTGTCTCTGATAATCACATCGACAGGAAGTGTCTCTGATAATCACATCTACAGGAAGTGTCTCTGATAATCACATCTACTGGAAGTATCTCTGATAATCACACCGACAGGAAGTATCTCTGATAATTACATCTATAGGAAGTATATCTGATAATCACATCTACAGGAAGTATCTCTGATAATCACATCGACAGGAAGTATCTCGGATAATCACACCTACAGGAAGTATCTCTGATAATCACATCTACAGGAAGTATCTCGGATAATCACATCTACAGGAAGTATCTCTGATAATCACATCTACAGGAAGTATCTCGGATAATCACATCTACAGGAAGTGTCTCTGATAATCACATCTACAGAAAGTATCTCTGATAATCACATCGACAGGAAGTATCTCGGATAATCACATCTACAGGAACTATCTCTGATAATCACATCTACAGGAAGTATCTCTGATAATCACACCTACAGGAAGTATCTCTGATAATCACATCTACAGGAAGTATCTCTGATAATCACATCTACAGGAGGTATCACTGATAATCATATCTACAGGAAGAATCTCTGATAATCACACCTCCAGGAAGTATCTCTGATAATCACATCTACAGGAAGTATCTCTGATAATTACATCTACAGGAAGTATCTCTGATAATCACATCTACAGGAAGTGTCTCTGATATTCACATCTACAGGAAGTATCTCTGATAATCACACCGACAGGAAGTATCTCTGATAATCACATCTACAGGAAGTATCTCTGATAATTACATCTACAGGAACTATCTCTGGTAATCACATCTACAGGATGTATCTCTGATAATTACATCAATAGGAGGTATCTCTGATAATCAGATCTACTGGAGGTACCTCTGATAATCACATCTACAGGAAGTATCTCTGATAATTACATCTATAGGAGGTATCTCTGATAATCACATCTACAGGAGGTATCTCTGATAATCACATCTACAGGATGTATCTCTGATAATCACATCTACAGGAAGTATCTCTGATAATCACATCGACAGGAAGTATCTCGGATAATCACATCTACAGGAAGTGTCTCTGATAATCACATCGACAGGAAGTGTCTCTGATAATCACATCTACAGGAAGTATCTCTGATAATCACATCTACAGGAAGTGTCTCTGATAATCACATCTCCTGGAAGTGTCTCTGATAATCACACCTACAGGAAGTATCTCTGATAATTACATCTATAGGAAGTATCTCTGATAATCACTTCTACAGGAAGTATCTCTGATAATCACACCTACAGGAAGTATCTCGGATAATCACATCTACAGGAAGTATCTCTGATAATCACATCTACAGGAAGTATCTCGGATAATCACATCTACAGGAAGTATCTCTGATAATCACATCTACAGGAAGTATCTCTGATAATCACATATGCAGGAAGTATCTCGGATAATCACATCTACAGGAAGTGTCTCTGATAATCACATCGACAGGAAGTGTCTCTGATAATTACATCTACAGGAAGTATCTCTGATAATCACACCTACAGGAAGTATCTCTGATAATCACATTAACAGGAGGTGTCTCTGATAATCACATCTACAGGAAGTATCTCTGATAATCACATCTACAGGAGGTATCACTGATAATCACATCTACAGGAAGTATCTCTGATAATCACACCTACAGGAAGTATCTCTGATAATCACATCTACAGGAAGTATCTCTGATAATTACATCTACAGGAAGTATCTCTGATAATCACATCTGCAGGAAGTATCTCTGATAATCACACCTACAGGAAGTTTCTCTGATAATCACATCTACAGAAAGTATCTCTGATAATTACATCTACAGGAAGTATCTCGGATAATCACATCTACAGGAAGTATCTCTGATAATCACACCTACAGGAAGTATCTCTGATAATCACACCTACAGGAAGTGTCTCTGATAATCACATCTACAGGAGGTATCTCTGATAATCACATCTACAGGAAGTATCTCTGATAATCACATCTACAGGAAGTATCTCGGATAATCACATCTACAGGAAGTGTCTCTGATAATCACATCGACAGGAAGTGTCTCTGATATTCACATCTACAGGAAGTGTCTCTGATAATAACATCTACAGGAAGTATCTCTGATAATCACATCTACAGGAAGTATCTCTGATAATCACATCTACAGGAAGTATCTCTGATAATCACACCTACAGGAAGTATCTCTGATAATCACACCTACAGGAAGTATCTCTGATAATTACATCTACAGGAAGTATCTCTGATAATCACACCTACAGGAAGTATCTCTGATAATCACATCTACAGGAAGTATCTCGGATAATCACATCTACAGAAAGTATCTCTGATAATTACATCTACAGGAAGTATCTCGGATAATCACATCTACAGGAAGTGTCTCTGATAATCACATCGACAGGAAGTATCTCGGATAATCACATCTACAGGAAGTGTCTCTGATATCCACATCGACAGGAAGTGTCTCTGATAATCACATCTACAGGAAGTATCTCTGATAATCACATCTACAGGAAGTGTCTCTGATAATCACATCTACAGGAAGTATCTCTGATAATCACATCGACAGGAAGTATCGCGGATAATCACATCTGCAGGAAGTATCTCTGATAATCACATCTCCTGGAAGTATCTCTGATAATCACAACTACAGGAAGTATCTCAGATAATCACATCTACAGGAAGTGTCTCTGATAATCACATCTACAGGAAGTATCTCAGATAATTACATCTATAGGAGGTATCTCTGATAATCACATCTACAGGAAGTATTTCTGATAATCACATCTACAGGAAGTATTTCTGATAATCACATCGACAGTAAGTATCTCTGATAATCACATCTACAGGAGGTATCTCTGATAATCACATCTACAGGATGTATCTCTGATAATCACATCTACAGGAAATATCTCTGATAATCACATCTACAGGAGGTTGAATGTCTAGTAAAGAGGAAGAAGGAGGCTTACATAAGGTTGAGGAAACAAGGTTCAGACAGAGCAGTGGAGGGATACAGGATAGCCAGAAGGGACCTGAAGAAAGGGATTAGGAGAGCTAAGAGAGGGCATGAAAAATCCCTGGCGGATAGGATCAAGGATAACCCCAAGGCATTCTATGCGTATGTGAGAAACCTGAGAATGACGAGAACGAGGGTAGGTCCGATCAAGGACAGTGGTGGGAGACTGTGTATTGAGTCGGAAGAGATAGGAGAGGTCTTGAACAAGTACTTCTCTTCAGTATTTACGAACGAGAGGGACTGTATTGTTGAAGAGGAGAGTGTGAAACGGACTGATAAGCTAGAAGAGATATCTGTTAGGAAGGAAGATGTGTTGGACATTTTGAACAACTTGAGGATAGACAAGTCCCCCGGGCCTGACGGGATATATCCTAGGATTATGTGGGAAGCAAGAGAGGAAATTGCAGTACCGTTGGCAATGATCTTCTCGTCTTCACTGGCAACGGGGGTGGTACCAGGGGACTGGAGAGTAGCGAATGTTGTGCCCCTGTTCAAAAAAGGGAATAGGGATAACCCCGGGAATTACAGGCCAGTTAGTCTTACTTCTGTGGTAGGCAAAGTAATGGAAAGGGTACTGAGGGATAGGATTTACGAGTATCTGGAACGGCACTGCTTGATTAGGGACAGCCAGCACGGATTTGTGAAGGGTAGGTCTTGCCTTACAAGTCTTATTGAATTCTTCGAGGAGGTGACCAAGCATGTGGATGAGGGTAGAGCAGTGGATGTAGTGTACATGGATTTTAGTAAGGCATTTGATAAGGTTCCCCATGGTAGGCTTATGCGGAAAGTCAGGAGGCATGGGATAGAGGGAAATTTGGCCAATTGGATAGAAAACTGGCTAACCGGTCGAAGTCAGAGAGTGGTGGTAGATGGTAAATATTCAGCATGGAGTCCAGTTACAAGTGGAGTTCCGCAGGGATCAGTTCTGGGCCCTCTGCTGTTTGTAATTTTTATTAATGACTTAGATGAGGGAGTCGAAGGGTGGGTCAGTAAATTTGCAGATGATACAAAGATAGGTGGAGTTGTGGACAGTGAGGAGGGCTGTTGTCGGCTGCAGAGGGACTTAGATATGATGCAGAGCTGGGCTGAGGAGTGGCAGATGGAGTTCAACCCTGCCAAGTGTGAAGTTGTCCATTTTGGAAGAACAAATAAGAATGCGGAATACAGGGTTAATGGTAGGGTTCTTGGTCAGGTGGAGGAACAGAGGGATCTTGGGGTCTATGTACATAGATCTTTGAAGGTTGCCACTCAGGTGGATAGAGTTTGTAAGAAGGCCTATGGAGTATTATCGTTCATTAGCAGAGGGATTGAATTCAAGAGTCGTGAGGTGATGTTGCAGCTGTACAGGACTTTGGTTAGGCCACATTTGGAGTACTGTGTGCAGTTCTGGTCGCCTCACTTTAGGAAAGATGTGGAAGCTTTGGAGAGGGTGCAGAGAAGATTTACCAGGATGTTGCCTGGAATGGAGAGTAGGTCATACGAGGATAGGTTGAGAGTTCTCGGCCTTTTCTCGTTGGAACGGCGAAGGATGAGGGGTGACTTGATAGAGGTTTATAAGATGATCAGAGGAATAGATAGAGTAGACAGTCAGAAACTTTTTCCACGGGTACAACAGAGTGTTACAAGGGGACATAAATTTAAGGTGAAGGGTGGAAGGTATAGGGGAGATGTCAGGGGTGGGTTCTTCACCCAGAGAGTGGTGGGGGCATGGAATGCGCTGCCCGTGGGAGTGGTAGAGTCAGATTCATTGGCGACCTTTAAGCGGCATTTGGATAGGTACATGGATGGGTGCTTAATCTAGGATAGAAGATCGGCACAACATCGTGGGCCGAAGGGCCTGTTCTGTGCTGTATTGTTCTATGTTCTATGTTCTAGGAGGTATCTCTGATAATCACATCTACAGGAAGTATCTCGGATAATCACATCGACAGGAAGTATCTCGGATAATCACATGTACAGGAAGTGTCTCTGATAATCACATCGACAGGAAGTATCTCCCATAATCACATCTACAGGAAGTATCTCGGATAATCACATCTATAGAAGTATCTCTGAAATCACATCTACAGGAAGTATCTCGGATAATCACATCTCCAGGAAGTATCTCTGATAATCACATCGACAGAAAGTATCTCTGATAATCACATCTACAGGAAGTATCTCTGATAATCACACCTACAGGAAGTATCTCTGATAATCACATCTACAGGAAGTGTCTCTGATAATCACATCTACAGGAGGTATCTCTGATAATCACATCTACAGGAAGTATCTCGGATAATCACATCTATAGGAAGTATCTCTGATAATCACATCTACAGGAAGTGTCTCTGATAATCACATCTACAGGAAGTATCTCTGATAATCACATCGACAGGAAGTATCTCGGATAATCACATCTACAGGAAGTGTCTCTGATAATCACATCTACAGGAAGTATCTCTGATAATCACATCTACAGGAAGTATCTCTGATAATCACATCGACAGGAAGTGTCTCTGATAATCACATCGACAGGAAGTGTCTCTGATAATCACATCTACAGGAAGTGTCTCTGATAATCACATCTACTGGAAGTATCTCTGATAATCACACCGACAGGAAGTATCTCTGATAATTACATCTATAGGAAGTATATCTGATAATCACATCTACAGGAAGTATCTCTGATAATCACATCGACAGGAAGTATCTCGGATAATCACACCTACAGGAAGTATCTCTGATAATCACATCTACAGGAAGTATCTCGGATAATCACATCTACAGGAAGTATCTCTGATAATCACATCTACAGGAAGTATCTCGGATAATCACATCTACAGGAAGTGTCTCTGATAATCACATCTACACGAAGTGTCTCTGATAATCACATCTACAGAAAGTATCTCTGATAATCACATCGACAGGAAGTATCTCGGATAATCACATCTACAGGTACTATCTCTGATAATCACATCTACAGGAAGTATCTCTGATAATCACACCTACAGGAAGTATCTCTGATAATCACATCTACAGGAAGTATCTCTGATAATCACATCTACAGGAGGTATCACTGATAATCACATCTACAGGAAGTATCTCTGATAATCACACCTCCAGGAAGTATCTCTGATAATCACATCTACAGGAAGTATCTCTGATAATTACATCTACCGGAAGTATCTCTGATAATCACATCTACAGGAAGTGTCTCTGATAATCACATCTACAGGAGGTATCTCTGATAATCACATCTACAGGAACTATCTCTGGTAATCACATCTACAGGAAGTATCTCTGATAATTACATCTATAGGAGGTATCTCTGATAATCAGATCTACTGGAGGTACCTCTGATAATCACATCTACAGGAAGTATCTCTGATAATTACATCTATAGGAAGTATCTCTGATAATCACATCTACAGGAGGTATCTCTGATAATCACATCTACAGGATGTATCTCTGATAATCACATCTACAGGAAGTATCTCTGATAATCACATCGACAGGAAGTATCTCGGATAATCACATCTACAGGAAGTGTCTCTGATAATCACATCGACAGGAAGTGTCTCTGATAATCACATCTCCAGGAAGTATCTCTGATAATCACATCTACAGGAAGTGTCTCTGATAATCAAATCTACTGGAAGTATCTCTGATAATCACACCTACAGGAAGTATCTCTGATAATTACATCTATAGGAAGTATCTCTGATAATTACATCTACCGGAAGTATCTCGGATAATCACATCTACAGGAAGTATCTCTGATAATCACATCTACAGGAAGTATCTCGGATAATCACATCTACAGGAAGAATCTCTGATAATCACATCTACAGGAAGTATCTCGGATAATCACATCTACAGGAAGTGTCTCTGATAATCACATCTACAGGAAGTATCTCTGATAATCACATCGACAGGAAGTATCTCGGATAATCACATCTACAGGAACTATCTCTGATATTCACATCTACAGGAAGTCTCTCTGATAATCACACCTACAGGAAGTATCTCTGATAATCACATCTACAGGAAGTATCTCTGATAATCACATCTACAGGAGGTATCACTGATAATCACATCTACAGGAAGTATCTCTGATAATCACACCTCCAGGAAGTATCTCTGATAATCACATCTACAGGAAGTATCTCTGATAATTACATCTACAGGAAGTATCTCTGATAATCACATCTACAGGAAGTATCTCTGATAATCACATCTACAGGAAGTGTCTCTGATAATCACATCTACAGGAAGTATCTCTGATAATCACACCGACAGGAAGTATCTCTGATAATCACATCTCCAGGAAGTATCTCTGATAATTACATCTACAGGAACTATCTCTGGTAATCACATCTACAGGATGTATCTCTGATAATTACATCTATAGGAGGTATCTCTGATAATCAGATCTACTGGAGGTACCTCTGATAATCACATCTACAGGAAGTATCTCTGATAATTACATCTATAGGAGGTATCTCTGATAATCACATCTACAGGAAGTATCTCTGATAATCACATCTACAGGAGGTATCTCTGATAATCACATCTACAGGATGTATCTCTGATAATCACATCTACAGGAAGTATCTCTGATAATCACATCGACAGGAAGTATCTCGGATAATCACATCTACAGGAAGTGTCTCTGATAATCACATCGACAGGAAGTGTCTCTGATAATCACATCTACAGGAAGTATCTCGGATAATCACATCTACAGGAAGTATCTCGGATAATCACATCTACAGGAAGTATCTCTGATAATCACATCGACAGGAAGTATCTCTGATAATCACATCTACAGGAAGTATCTCTGATAATCACATCTACAGGAAGTGCCTCTGATAATCACATCCACAGGACGTATCTCTGATAATCACATCTACAGGAGGTATCTCTGATAATCACATATACAGGAAGTATCTCGGATAATCACATCTACAGGAAGTGACTCTGATAATCACATCTACAGGAAGTATCTCTGACAATCACATATACAGGAAGTATCTCGGATAATCACATCGACAGGAAGTATCTCGGATAATCACATCTTCAGGAAGTATCTCTGATAATCACATCTACAGGAAGTGTCTCTGATAATCACATCTACAGGAAGTATCTCTGATAATCACATCGACAGGAAGTGTCTCGGATAATCACATCTACAGGAAGTGTCTCTGATAATCACATCTACAGGAAGTATCTCTGATAATCACATCTACAGGAAGTGTCTCTGATAATCACATCGACAGGAAGTGTCTCTGATAATCACATCTACAGGAAGTGTCTCTGATAATCACATCTACTGGAAGTATCTCTGATAATCACACCGACAGGAAGTATCTCTGATAATTACATCTATAGGAAGTATATCTGATAATCACATCTACAGGAAGTATCTCTGATAATCACATCGACAGGAAGTATCTCGGATAATCACACCTACAGGAAGTATCTCTGATAATCACATCTACAGGAAGTATCTCGGATAATCACATCTACAGGAAGTATCTCTGATAATCACATCTACAGGAAGTATCTCGGATAATCACATCTACAGGAAGTGTCTCTGATAATCACATCTACACGAAGTGTCTCTGATAATCACATCTACAGAAAGTATCTCTGATAATCACATCGACAGGAAGTATCTCGGATAATCACATCTACAGGAACTATCTCTGATAATCACACCTACAGGAAGTATCTCTGATAATCACATCTACAGGAAGTATCTCTGATAATCACATCTACAGGAGGTATCACTGATAATCACATCTACAGGAAGTATCTCTGATAATCACACCTCCAGGAAGTATCTCTGATAATCACATCTACAGGAAGTATCTCTGATAATTACATCTACCGGAAGTATCTCTGATAATCACATCCACAGGAAGTGTCTCTGATAATCACATCTACAGGAGGTATCTCTGATAATCACATCTGCAGGAACTATCTCTGGTAATCACATCTACAGGAAGTATCTCTGATAATTACATCTATAGGAGGTATCTCTGATAATCAGATCTACTGGAGGTACCTCTGATAATCACATCTGCAGGAAGTATCTCTGATAATTACATCTATAGGAAGTATCTCTGATAATCACATCTACAGGAGGTATCTCTGATAATCACATCTACAGGATGTATCTCTGATAATCATATCTACAGGAAGTATCTCTGATAATCACATCGACAGGAAGTATCTCGGATAATCACATCTACAGGAAGTGTCTCTGATAATCACATCGACAGGAAGTGTCTCTGATAATCTCATCTACTGGAAGTATCTCTGATAACCACACCTACAGGAAGTATCTCTGATAATTACATCTATAGGAAGTATCTCTGATAATTACATCTACAGGAAGTATCTCGGATAATCACATCTACAGGAAGTATCTCTGATAATCACATCTACAGGAAGTATCTCGGATAATCACATCTACAGGAAGAATCTCTGATAATCACATCTACAGGAAGTATCTCGGATAATCACATCTACAGGAAGTGTCTCTGATAATCACATCTACAGGAAGTATCTCTGATAATCACATCGACAGGAAGTATCTCGGATAATCACATCTACAGGAACTATCTCTGATATTCACATCTACAGGAAGTATCTCTGATAATCACACCTACAGGAAGTATCTCTGATAATCACATCTACAGGAAGTATCTCTGATAATCACATCTACAGGAGGTATCACTGATAATCATATCTACAGGAAGAATCTCTGATAATCACACCTCCAGGAAGTATCTCTGATAATCACATCTACAGGAAGTATCTCTGATAATTACATCTACAGGAAGTATCTCTGATAATCACATCTACAGGAAGTATATCTGATAATCACATCTACAGGAAGTGTCTCTGATATTCACATCTACAGGAAGTATCTCTGATAATCACACCGACAGGAAGTATCTCTGATAATCACATCTCCAGGAAGTATCTCTGATAATTACATCTACAGGAACTATCTCTGGTAATCACATCTACAGGATGTATCTCTGATAATTACATCTATAGGAGGTATCTCTGATAATCAGATCTACTGGAGGTACCTCTGATAATCACATCTACAGGAAGTATCTCTGATAATTACATCTATAGGAGGTATCTCTGATAATCACATCTACAGGAGGTATCTCTGATAATCACATCTACAGGAACTATCTCTGATAAACACATCGACAGGAAGTATCTCGGATAATCACATCTACAGGAAGTGTCTCTGATAATCACATCGACAGGAAGTGTCTCTGATAATCACATCTACAGGAAGTATCTCGGATAATCACATCTACAGGAAGTGTCTCTGATAATCACATCTCCTGGAAGTGTCTCTGATAATCACACCTACAGGAAGTATCTCTGATAATTACATCTATAGGAAGTATCTCTGATAATCACTTCTACAGGAAGTATCTCTGATAATCACACCTACAGGAAGTATCTCGGATAATCACATCTACAGGAAGTATCTCTGATAATCACATCTACAGGAAGTATCTCGGATAATCACATCTACAGGAAGTATCTCTGATAATCACATCTACAGGAAGTATCTCTGATAATCACATATGCAGGAAGTATCTCGGATAATCACATCTACAGGAAGTGTCTCTGATAATCACATCGACAGGAAGTGTCTCTGATAATCACATCTACAGGAAGTATCTCTGATAATCACACCTACAGGAAGTATCTCTGATAATCACATTAACAGGAGGTGTCTCTGATAATCACATCTACAGGAAGTATCTCTGATAATCACATCTACAGGAGGTATCACTGATAATCACATCTACAGGAAGTATCTCTGATAATCACACCTACAGGAAGTATCTCTGATAATCACATCTACAGGAAGTATCTCTGATAATTACATCTACAGGAAGTATCTCTGATAATCACATCTGCAGGAAGTATCTCTGATAATCACACCTACAGGAAGTATCTCTGATAATCACACCTACAGGAAGTGTCTCTGATAATCACATCTACAGGAAGTATCTCTGATAATCACATCTACAGGAAGTATCTCGGATAATCACATCTACAGGAAGTATCTCTGATAATCACATCTACAGGAAGTATCTCTGATAATCACATATACAGGAAGTATCTCGGATAATCACATCTACAGGAAGTGTCTCTGATAATCACATCGACAGGAAGTGTCTCTGATATTCACATCTACAGGAAGTGTCTCTGATAATAACATCTACAGGAAGTATCTCTGATAATCACATCTACAGGAAGTGTCTCTGATAATCACATCTACAGGAAGTGTCTCTGATAATCACATCTACTGGAAGTATCTCTGATAATCACACCGACAGGAAGTATCTCTGATAATTACATCTATAGGAAGTATATCTGATAATCACATCTACAGGAAGTATCTCTGATAATCACATCGACAGGAAGTATCTCGGATAATCACACCTACAGGAAGTATCTCTGATAATCACATCTACAGGAAGTATCTCGGATAATCACATCTACAGGAAGTATCTCTGATAATCACATCTACAGGAAGTATCTCGGATAATCACATCTACAGGAAGTGTCTCTGATAATCACATCTACACGAAGTGTCTCTGATAATCACATCTACAGAAAGTATCTCTGATAATCACATCGACAGGAAGTATCTCGGATAATCACATCTACAGGAACTATCTCTGATAATCACACCTACAGGAAGTATCTCTGATAATCACATCTACAGGAAGTATCTCTGATAATCACATCTACAGGAGGTATCACTGATAATCACATCTACAGGAAGTATCTCTGATAATCACACCTCCAGGAAGTATCTCTGATAATCACATCTACAGGAAGTATCTCTGATAATTACATCTACCGGAAGTATCTCTGATAATCACATCCACAGGAAGTGTCTCTGATAATCACATCTACAGGAGGTATCTCTGATAATCACATCTGCAGGAACTATCTCTGGTAATCACATCTACAGGAAGTATCTCTGATAATTACATCTATAGGAGGTATCTCTGATAATCAGATCTACTGGAGGTACCTCTGATAATCACATCTACAGGAAGTATCTCTGATAATTACATCTATAGGAAGTATCTCTGATAATCACATCTACAGGAGGTATCTCTGATAATCACATCTACAGGATGTATCTCTGATAATCACATCTACAGGAAGTATCTCTGATAATCACATCGACAGGAAGTATCTCGGATAATCACATCTACAGGAAGTGTCTCTGATAATCACATCGACAGGAAGTGTCTCTGATAATCACATCTCCAGGAAGTATCTCTGATAATCACATCTACAGGAAGTGTCTCTGATAATCACATCTACTGGAAGTATCTCTGATAATCACACCTACAGGAAGTATCTCTGATAATTACATCTATAGGAAGTATCTCTGATAATTACATCTACCGGAAGTATCTCGGATAATCACATCTACAGGAAGTATCTCTGATAATCACATCTACAGGAAGTATCTCGGATAATCACATCTACAGGAAGAATCTCTGATAATCACATCTACAGGAAGTATCTCGGATAATCACATCTACAGGAAGTGTCTCTGATAATCACATCTACAGGAAGTGTCTCTGATAATCACATCTACAGGAAGTATCTCTGATAATCACATCGACAGGAAGTATCTCGGATAATCACATCTACAGGAACTATCTCTGATATTCACATCTACAGGAAGTCTCTCTGATAATCACACCTACAGGAAGTATCTCTGATAATCACATCTACAGGAAGTATCTCTGATAATCACATCTACAGGAGGTATCACTGATAATCACATCTACAGGAAGTATCTCTGATAATCACACCTCCAGGAAGTATCTCTGATAATCACATCTACAGGAAGTATCTCTGATAATTACATCTACAGGAAGTATCTCTGATAATCACATCTACAGGAAGTATCTCTGATAATCACATCTACAGGAAGTGTCTCTGATAATCACATCTACAGGAAGTATCTCTGATAATCACACCGACAGGAAGTATCTCTGATAATCACATCTCCAGGAAGTATCTCTGATAATTACATCTACAGGAACTATCTCTGGTAATCACATCTACAGGATGTATCTCTGATAATTACATCTATAGGAGGTATCTCTGATAATCAGATCTACTGGAGGTACCTCTGATAATCACATCTACAGGAAGTATCTCTGATAATTACATCTATAGGAGGTATCTCTGATAATCACATCTACAGGAAGTATCTCTGATAATCACATCTACAGGAGGTATCTCTGATAATCACTTCTACAGGATGTATCTCTGATAATCACATCTACAGGAAGTATCTCTGATAATCACATCGACAGGAAGTATCTCGGATAATCACATCTACAGGAAGTGTCTCTGATAATCACATCGACAGGAAGTGTCTCTGATAATCACATCTACAGGAAGTATCTCGGATAATCACATCTACAGGAAGTATCTCGGATAATCACATCTACAGGAAGTATCTCTGATAATCACATCGACAGGAAGTATCTCTGATAATCACATCTACAGGAAGTATCTCTGATAATCACATCTACAGGAAGTGCCTCTGATAATCACATCCACAGGACGTATCTCTGATAATCACATCTACAGGAGGTATCTCTGATAATCACATATACAGGAAGTATCTCGGATAATCACATCTACAGGAAGTGACTCTGATAATCACATCTACAGGAAGTATCTCTGACAATCACATATACAGGAAGTATCTCGGATAATCACATCGACAGGAAGTATCTCGGATAATCACATCTTCAGGAAGTATCTCTGATAATCACATCTACAGGAAGTGTCTCTGATAATCACATCTACAGGAAGTATCTCTGATAATCACATCGACAGGAAGTATCTCGGATAATCACATCTACAGGAAGTGTCTCTGATAATCACATCTACAGGAAGTATCTCTGATAATCACATCTACAGGAAGTGTCTCTGATAATCACATCGACAGGAAGTGTCTCTGATAATCACATCTACAGGAAGTGTCTCTGATAATCACATCTACTGGAAGTATCTCTGATAATCACACCGACAGGAAGTATCTCTGATAATTACATCTATAGGAAGTATATCTGATAATCACATCTACAGGAAGTATCTCTGATAATCACATCGACAGGAAGTATCTCGGATAATCACACCTACAGGAAGTATCTCTGATAATCACATCTACAGGAAGTATCTCGGATAATCACATCTACAGGAAGTATCTCTGATAATCACATCTACAGGAAGTATCTCGGATAATCACATCTACAGGAAGTGTCTCTGATAATCACATCTACACGAAGTGTCTCTGATAATCACATCTACAGAAAGTATCTCTGATAATCACATCGACAGGAAGTATCTCGGATAATCACATCTACAGGAACTATCTCTGATAATCACACCTACAGGAAGTATCTCTGATAATCACATCTACAGGAAGTATCTCTGATAATCACATCTACAGGAGGTATCACTGATAATCACATCTACAGGAAGTATCTCTGATAATCACACCTCCAGGAAGTATCTCTGATAATCACATCTACAGGAAGTATCTCTGATAATTACATCTACCGGAAGTATCTCTGATAATCACATCCACAGGAAGTGTCTCTGATAATCACATCTACAGGAGGTATCTCTGATAATCACATCTGCAGGAACTATCTCTGGTAATCACATCTACAGGAAGTATCTCTGATAATTACATCTATAGGAGGTATCTCTGATAATCAGATCTACTGGAGGTACCTCTGATAATCACATCTGCAGGAAGTATCTCTGATAATTACATCTATAGGAAGTATCTCTGATAATCACATCTACAGGAGGTATCTCTGATAATCACATCTACAGGATGTATCTCTGATAATCATATCTACAGGAAGTATCTCTGATAATCACATCGACAGGAAGTATCTCGGATAATCACATCTACAGGAAGTGTCTCTGATAATCACATCGACAGGAAGTGTCTCTGATAATCTCATCTACTGGAAGTATCTCTGATAACCACACCTACAGGAAGTATCTCTGATAATTACATCTATAGGAAGTATCTCTGATAATTACATCTACAGGAAGTATCTCGGATAATCACATCTACAGGAAGTATCTCTGATAATCACATCTACAGGAAGTATCTCGGATAATCACATCTACAGGAAGAATCTCTGATAATCACATCTACAGGAAGTATCTCGGATAATCACATCTACAGGAAGTGTCTCTGATAATCACATCTACAGGAAGTATCTCTGATAATCACATCGACAGGAAGTATCTCGGATAATCACATCTACAGGAACTATCTCTGATATTCACATCTACAGGAAGTATCTCTGATAATCACACCTACAGGAAGTATCTCTGATAATCACATCTACAGGAAGTATCTCTGATAATCACATCTACAGGAGGTATCACTGATAATCATATCTACAGGAAGAATCTCTGATAATCACACCTCCAGGAAGTATCTCTGATAATCACATCTACAGGAAGTATCTCTGATAATTACATCTACAGGAAGTATCTCTGATAATCACATCTACAGGAAGTATATCTGATAATCACATCTACAGGAAGTGTCTCTGATATTCACATCTACAGGAAGTATCTCTGATAATCACACCGACAGGAAGTATCTCTGATAATCACATCTCCAGGAAGTATCTCTGATAATTACATCTACAGGAACTATCTCTGGTAATCACATCTACAGGATGTATCTCTGATAATTACATCTATAGGAGGTATCTCTGATAATCAGATCTACTGGAGGTACCTCTGATAATCACATCTACAGGAAGTATCTCTGATAATTACATCTATAGGAGGTATCTCTGATAATCACATCTACAGGAGGTATCTCTGATAATCACATCTACAGGAAGTATCTCTGATAATCACATC
Organism: Chiloscyllium punctatum; assembly: GCF_047496795.1. Classification (NCBI taxonomy): domain Eukaryota; kingdom Metazoa; phylum Chordata; class Chondrichthyes; order Orectolobiformes; family Hemiscylliidae; genus Chiloscyllium; species Chiloscyllium punctatum. The sequence goes on along the minus strand of NC_092756.1, from coordinate 70,535,823 downwards.
GACAGGAAGTATCTCGGATAATCACATCTACAGGAAGTGTCTCTGATAATCACATCGACAGGAAGTGTCTCTGATAATCACATCTACAGGAAGTATCTCGGATAATCACATCTACAGGAAGTGTCTCTGATAATCACATCTCCTGGAAGTGTCTCTGATAATCACACCTACAGGAAGTATCTCTGATAATTACATCTATAGGAAGTATCTCTGATAATCACTTCTACAGGAAGTATCTCTGATAATCACACCGACAGGAAGTATCTCTGATAATCACATCTCCAGGAAGTATCTCTGATAATTACATCTACAGGAACTATCTCTGGTAATCACATCTACAGGATGTATCTCTGATAATTACATCTATAGGAGGTATCTCTGATAATCAGATCTACTGGAGGTACCTCTGATAATCACATCTACAGGAAGTATCTCTGATAATTACATCTATAGGAGGTATCTCTGATAATCACATCTACAGGAGGTATCTCTGATAATCACATCTACAGGAAGTATCTCTGATAATCACATCGACAGGAAGTATCTCGGATAATCACATCTACAGGAAGTGTCTCTGATAATCACATCGACAGGAAGTGTCTCTGATAATCACATCTACAGGAAGTATCTCGGATAATCACATCTACAGGAAGTGTCTCTGATAATCACATCTCCTGGAAGTGTCTCTGATAATCACACCTACAGGAAGTATCTCTGATAATTACATCTATAGGAAGTATCTCTGATAATCACTTCTACAGGAAGTATCTCTGATAATCACACCTACAGGAAGTATCTCGGATAATCACATCTACAGGAAGTATCTCTGATAATCACATCTACAGGAAGTATCTCGGATAATCACATCTACAGGAAGTATCTCTGATAATCACATCTACAGGAAGTATCTCTGATAATCACATATGCAGGAAGTATCTCGGATAATCACATCTACAGGAAGTGTCTCTGATAATCACATCGACAGGAAGTGTCTCTGATAATCACATCTACAGGAAGTATCTCTGATAATCACACCTACAGGAAGTATCTCTGATAATCACATTAACAGGAGGTGTCTCTGATAATCACATCTACAGGAAGTATCTCTGATAATCACATCTACAGGAGGTATCACTGATAATCACATCTACAGGAAGTATCTCTGATAATCACACCTACAGGAAGTATCTCTGATAATCACATCTACAGGAAGTATCTCTGATAATTACATCTACAGGAAGTATCTCTGATAATCACATCTGCAGGAAGTATCTCTGATAATCACACCTACAGGAAGTATCTCTGATAATCACACCTACAGGAAGTGTCTCTGATAATCACATCTACAGGAAGTATCTCTGATAATCACATCTACAGGAAGTATCTCGGATAATCACATCTACAGGAAGTATCTCTGATAATCACATCTACAGGAAGTATCTCTGATAATCACATATACAGGAAGTATCTCGGATAATCACATCTACAGGAAGTGTCTCTGATAATCACATCGACAGGAAGTGTCTCTGATATTCACATCTACAGGAAGTGTCTCTGATAATAACATCTACAGGAAGTATCTCTGATAATCACATCTACAGGAAGTGTCTCTGATAATCACATCTACAGGAAGTGTCTCTGATAATCACATCTACTGGAAGTATCTCTGATAATCACACCGACAGGAAGTATCTCTGATAATTACATCTATAGGAAGTATATCTGATAATCACATCTACAGGAAGTATCTCTGATAATCACATCGACAGGAAGTATCTCGGATAATCACACCTACAGGAAGTATCTCTGATAATCACATCTACAGGAAGTATCTCGGATAATCACATCTACAGGAAGTATCTCTGATAATCACATCTACAGGAAGTATCTCGGATAATCACATCTACAGGAAGTGTCTCTGATAATCACATCTACACGAAGTGTCTCTGATAATCACATCTACAGAAAGTATCTCTGATAATCACATCGACAGGAAGTATCTCGGATAATCACATCTACAGGAACTATCTCTGATAATCACACCTACAGGAAGTATCTCTGATAATCACATCTACAGGAAGTATCTCTGATAATCACATCTACAGGAGGTATCACTGATAATCACATCTACAGGAAGTATCTCTGATAATCACACCTCCAGGAAGTATCTCTGATAATCACATCTACAGGAAGTATCTCTGATAATTACATCTACCGGAAGTATCTCTGATAATCACATCCACAGGAAGTGTCTCTGATAATCACATCTACAGGAGGTATCTCTGATAATCACATCTGCAGGAACTATCTCTGGTAATCACATCTACAGGAAGTATCTCTGATAATTACATCTATAGGAGGTATCTCTGATAATCAGATCTACTGGAGGTACCTCTGATAATCACATCTGCAGGAAGTATCGCTGATAATTACATCTATAGGAAGTATCTCTGATAATCACATCTACAGGAGGTATCTCTGATAATCACATCTACAGGATGTATCTCTGATAATCATATCTACAGGAAGTATCTCTGATAATCACATCGACAGGAAGTATCTCGGATAATCACATCTACAGGAAGTGTCTCTGATAATCACATCGACAGGAAGTGTCTCTGATAATCTCATCTACTGGAAGTATCTCTGATAACCACACCTACAGGAAGTATCTCTGATAATTACATCTATAGGAAGTATCTCTGATAATTACATCTACAGGAAGTATCTCGGATAATCACATCTACAGGAAGTATCTCTGATAATCACATCTACAGGAAGTATCTCGGATAATCACATCTACAGGAAGAATCTCTGATACTCACATCTACAGGAAGTATCTCGGATAATCACATCTACAGGAAGTGTCTCTGATAATCACATCTACAGGAAGTATCTCTGATAATCACATCGACAGGAAGTATCTCGGATAATCACATCTACAGGAACTATCTCTGATATTCACATCTACAGGAAGTATCTCTGATAATCACACCTACAGGAAGTATCTCTGATAATCACATCTACAGGAAGTATCTCTGATAATCACATCTACAGGAGGTATCACTGATAATCATATCTACAGGAAGAATCTCTGATAATCACACCTCCAGGAAGTATCTCTGATAATCACATCTACAGGAAGTATCTCTGATAATTACATCTACAGGAAGTATCTCTGATAATCACATCTACAGGAAGTATATCTGATAATCACATCTACAGGAAGTGTCTCTGATATTCACATCTACAGGAAGTATCTCTGATAATCACACCGACAGGAAGTATCTCTGATAATCACATCTCCAGGAAGTATCTCTGATAATTACATCTACAGGAACTATCTCTGGTAATCACATCTACAGGATGTATCTCTGATAATTACATCTATAGGAGGTATCTCTGATAATCAGATCTACTGGAGGTACCTCTGATAATCACATCTACAGGAAGTATCTCTGATAATTACATCTATAGGAGTTATCTCTGATAATCACATCTACAGGAGGTATCTCTGATAATCACATCTACAGGAAGTATCTCTGATAATCACATCGACAGGAAGTATCTCGGATAATCACATCTACAGGAAGTGTCTCTGATAATCACATCGACAGGAAGTGTCTCTGATAATCACATCTACAGGAAGTATCTCGGATAATCACATCTACAGGAAGTGTCTCTGATAATCACATCTCCTGGAAGTGTCTCTGATAATCACACCTACAGGAAGTATCTCTGATAATTACATCTATAGGAAGTATCTCTGATAATCACTTCTACAGGAAGTATCTCTGATAATCACACCTACAGGAAGTATCTCGGATAATCACATCTACAGGAAGTATCTCTGATAATCACATCTACAGGAAGTATCTCGGATAATCACATCTACAGGAAGTATCTCTGATAATCACATCTACAGGAAGTATCTCTGATAATCACATATGCAGGAAGTATCTCGGATAATCACATCTACAGGAAGTGTCTCTGATAATCACATCGACAGGAAGTGTCTCTGATAATCACATCTACAGGAAGTATCTCTGATAATCACACCTACAGGAAGTATCTCTGATAATCACATTAACAGGAGGTGTCTCTGATAATCACATCTACAGGAAGTATCTCTGATAATCACATCTACAGGAGGTATCACTGATAATCACATCTACAGGAAGTATCTCTGATAATCACACCTACAGGAAGTATCTCTGATAATCACATCTACAGGAAGTATCTCTGATAATTACATCTACAGGAAGTATCTCTGATAATCACATCTGCAGGAAGTATCTCTGATAATCACACCTACAGGAAGTATCTCTGATAATCACACCTACAGGAAGTGTCTCTGATAATCACATCTACAGGAAGTATCTCTGATAATCACATCTACAGGAAGTATCTCGGATAATCACATCTACAGGAAGTATCTCTGATAATCACATCTACAGGAAGTATCTCTGATAATCACATATACAGGAAGTATCTCGGATAATCACATCTACAGGAAGTGTCTCTGATAATCACATCGACAGGAAGTGTCTCTGATATTCACATCTACAGGAAGTGTCTCTGATAATAACATCTACAGGAAGTATCTCTGATAATCACATCTACAGGAAGTATCTCTGATAATCACATCTACAGGAAGTGTCTCTGATAATCACATCTACAGGAAGTATCTCTGATAATCACATCTACAGGAGGTATCACTGATAATCACATCTACAGGAAGTATCTCTGATAATCACACCTACAGGAAGTATCTCTGATAATCACACCTACAGGAAGTATCTCTGATAATTACATCTACAGGAAGTATCTCTGATAATCACACCTACAGGAAGTATCTCTGATAATCACATCTACAGGAAGTATCTCGGATAATCACATCTACAGGAAGTATCTCGGATAATCACATCTACAGGAAGTATCCCGGATAATCACATCTACAGGAAGTATCTCTGATAATCACATCTAGAGGAAGTATCTCGGATAATCACATCTACAGGAAGTGTCTCTGATATCCACATCGACAGGAAGTGTCTCTGATAATCACATCTACAGGAAGTATCTCTGATAATCACATCTACAGGAAGTGTCTCTGATAATCACATCTACAGGAAGTATCTCTGATAATCACATCGACAGGAAGTATCGCGGATAATCACATCTGCAGGAAGTATCTCTGATAATCACATCTCCAGGAAGTATCTCTGATAATCACATCGACTGGAAGTATCGCGGATAATCACATCTGCAGGAAGTATCTCTGATAATCACATCTACAGGAAGTATCTCTGATAATTACATCTATAGGAGGTATCTCTGATAATCACATCTACAGGAAGTATTTCTGATAATCACATCTACAGGAAGTATTTCTGATAATCACATCGACAGTAAGTATCTCAGATAATCACATCTACAGGAGGTATCTCTGATAATCACATCTACTGGAGGTATCTCTGATAATCACATCTACAGGATGTATCTCTGATAATCACATCTACAGGAGGTATCTCGGATAATCACATCGACAGGAAGTATCTCGGATAATCACATGTACAGGAAGTGTCTCTGATAATCACATCGACAGGAAGTATCTCCCATAATCACATCTACAGGAAGTATCTCGGATAATCACATCTATAGAAGTATCTCTGATAATCACATCTACAGGAAGTATCTCGGATAATCACATCTGCAGGAAGTATCTCTGATAATCACATCGACAGAAAGTATCTCTGATAATCACGTCTACAGGAAGTATCTCTGATAATCACACCTACAGGAAGTATCTCTGATAATCACATCTACAGGAAGTGTCTCTGATAATCACATCTACAGGAGGTATCTCTGATAATCACATCTACAGGAAGTATCTCGGATAATCACATCTATAGGAAGTATCTCTGATAATCACATCTACAGGAAGTGTCTCGGATAATCACATCTACAGGAAGAATCTCTGATAATCACATCGACAGGAAGTATCTCTGATAATCACATCTACAGGAAGTATCTCTGATAATCACATCGACTGGAAGTGTCTTTGATAATCACATTTACAGGAGGTATCTCTGATAATCACATCTACAGGAAGTTTCTCGGATAATCACATCTATAGGAGGTATCTCGGATAATCACATGAACAGGAAGTATCTCTGATAATCACATCTACAGGAAGTATCTCGGATAATCACATCTACAGGAAGTATCTCTGATAATCACATCCACAGGAAGTATCTCTGATAATCACATCTACAGGAAGTATCTCAGATAATCACATCTACAGGAGGTATCTCGGATAATCACATCGACAGGAATTATATCGGATAATGACATCAACAGAAAGGGTCTCTGATAATCACATCTACAGAAAGTATCTCTGATAATCACATCGACAGGAAATATCTCGGATAATCACATCAACAGGAAGTATCTCGGATAATCACATCAACAGGAAGTATCTCAGATAATCACATCTCCAGGAGGTATCTCTGATAATCACATCGACAGGAAGTATCTCGGATAATCACATCTACAGGAAGTATCTCTGATAATCACATCTACAGGAAGTGTCTCTGATAATTACATCTACAGGAAGTGTCTCTGATAATCACATGTACAGGAAGTGTCTCTGATAATTAAATCTACAGGAAGTATCTCTGATAATTACATCTACAGGAAGTGTCTCTGATAATCACATCTACAGGAAGTATCTTTGATAATCACATCGACAGGAAGTACCTCTGATAATCACATCTTCAGGAAGTATCTCGGATAATCACATCTACTGGAAGTATCTCTGATAATCACATCTACAGGAAGTATGTCGGATAATCACATCTTCAGGAAGTATCTCTAATAATCACATCTACAGGAAGTATCTCTGATAATCACATATGCAGGAAGTATCTCGGATAATCACATCTAGAGGAAGTGTCTCTGATAATCACATCTACAGGAAGTGTCTCTGATAATCACATCGACAGGAAGTGTCTCTGATAATCACATATACAGGAAGTATCTCTGATAATCACATCTACAGGAAGTATCTCTGATAATCACACCTACAGGAAGTATCTCTGATAATCACATCTACAGGAAGTATCTCTGATAATCACATCTACAGGAAGTATCTGTGATAATCACATCTACAGGAAGTGTCTCTGATATTCACATCTACAGGAAGTATCTCTGATAATCACACCGACAGGAAGTATCTCTGATAATCACATCTCCAGGAAGTATCTCTGATAATTACATCTATTGGAACTATCTCTGGTAATCACATCTACAGGATGTATCTCTGATAATTACATCTATAGGAGGTATCTCTGATAATCAGATCTACTGGAGGTACCTCTGATAATCACATCTACAGGAAGTATCTCTGATAATTACATCTATAGGAGGTATCTCTGATAATCACATCTACAGGAGGTATCTCTGATAATCACATCTACAGGATGTATCTCTGATAATCACATCTACAGGAAGTATCTCTGATAATCACATCGACAGGAAGTATCTCGGATAATCACATCTACAGGAAGTGTCTCTGATAATCACATCGACAGGAAGTTTCTCTGATAATCACATCTACAGGAAGTATCTCTGATAATCACATCTACAGGAAGTGTCTCTGATAATCACATCTACTGGAAGTGTCTCTGATAATCACACCTACAGTAAGTATCTCTGATAATTACATCTATAGGAAGTATCTCTGATAATCACTTCTACAGGAAGTATCTCTGATAATCACACCTACAGGAAGTATCTCGGATAATCACATCTACAGGAAGTATCTCGGATAATCACATCTACAGGAAGTGTCTCTGATAATCACATCGACAGGAAGTGTCTCTGATAATCACATCTACAGGAAGTATCTCTGATAATCACACCTACAGGAAGTATCTCTGATAATCACATTAACAGGAGGTGTCTCTGATAATCACATCTACAGGAAGTATCTCTGATAATCACATCTACAGGAGGTATCACTGATAATTACATCGACAGGAAGTATCTCTGATAATCACACCTACAGGAAGTATCTCTGATAATCACATCTACAGGAAGTATCTCTGATAATTACATCTACAGGAAGTATCTCTGATAATCACATCTGCAGGAAGTATCTCTGATAATCACACCTACAGGAAGTATCTCTGATAATCACATCTACAGGAAGTATCTCTGATAATTACATCTACAGGAAGTATCTCGGATAATCACATCTACAGGAAGTATCTCTGATAATCACACCTACAGGAAGTATCTCTGATAATCACACCTACAGGAAGTGTCTCTGATAATCACATCTACAGGAAGTATCTCTGATAATCACATCTACAGGAAGTATCTCGGATAATCACATCTACAGGAAGTATCTCTGATAATCACATCTACAGGAAGTATCTCTGATAATCACATATACAGGAAGTATCTCGGATAATCACATCTACAGGAAGTGTCTCTGATAATCACATCGACAGGAAGTGTCTCTGATATTCACATCTACAGGAAGTGTCTCTGATAATAACATCTACAGGAAGTATCTCTGATAATCACATCTACAGGAAGTATCTCTGATATTCACATCTACAGGAAGTGTCTCTGATAATCACATCTACAGGAAGTATCTCTGATAATCACATCTACAGGAGGTATCACTGATAATCACATCTACAGGAAGTATCTCTGATAATCACACCTACAGGAAGTATCTCTGATAATCACACCTACAGGAAGTATCTCTGATAATTACATCTACAGGAAGTATCTCTGATAATCACACCTACAGGAAGTATCTCTGATAATCACATCTACAGGAAGTATCTCGGATAATCACATCTACAGGAAGTATCTCGGATAATCACATCTACAGGAAGTATCCCTGATAATCTCATCTACAGGAAGTATCTCTGATAATCACATCTAGAGGAAGTATCTCGGATAATCACATCTACAGGAAGTGTCTCTGATATCCACATCGACAGGAAGTGTCTCTGATAATCACATCTACAGGAAGTATCTCTGATAATCATAACTACAGGAAGTGTCTCTGATAATCACATCTACAGGAAGTATCTCTGATAATCACATCGACAGGAAGTATCGCGGATAATCACATCTGCAGGAAGTATCTCTGATAATCACATCTCCAGGAAGTATCTCTGATAATCACAAATACAGGAAGTATCTCAGATAATCACATCTACAGGAAGTGTCTCTGATAATCACATCTACAGGAAGTATCTCAGATAATTACATCTATAGGAGGTATATCTGATAATCACATATACAGGAAGTATTTCTGATAATCACATCTACAGGAAGTATTTCTGATAATCACATCGACAGTAAGAATCTCAGATAATCACATCTACAGGAGGTATCTCTGATAATCACATCTACAGGAGGTATCTCGGATAATCACATCGACAGGAAGTATCTCGGATAATCACATGTACAGGAAGTGTCTCTGATAATCACATCGACAGGAAGTATCCCTGATAATCACATCTACAGGAAGTATCTCTGATAATCACATCTAGAGGAAGTATCTCGGATAATCACATCTACAGGAAGTGTCTCTGATATCCACATCGACAGGAAGTGTCTCTGATAATCACATCTACAGGAAGTATCTCTGATAATCACATCTACAGGAAGTGTCTCTGATAATCACATCTACAGGAAGTATCTCTGATAATCACATCGACAGGAAGTATCGCGGATAATCACATCTGCAGGAAGTATCTCTGATAATCACATCTCCAGGAAGTATCTCTGATAATCACACCTACAGGAAGTATCTCAGATAATCACATCTACAGGAAGTGTCTCTGATAATCACATCTACAGGAAGTATCTCAGATAATTACATCTATAGGAGGTATCTCTGATAATCACATCTACAGGAAGTATTTCTGATAATCACATCTACAGGAAGTATTTCTGATAATCACATCGACAGTAAGTATCTCAGATAATCACATCTACAGGAGGTATCTCTGATAATCACATATACTGGAGGTATCTCTGATAATCACATCTACAGGATGTATCTCTGATAATCACATCTACAGGAGGTATCTCAGATAATCACATCTACAGGAGGTATCTCGGATAATCACATCGACAGGAAGTATCTCGGATAATCACATCTACAGGAAGTGTCTCTGATAATCACATCGACAGGAAGTATCTCCGATAATCACATCTACAGGAAGAATCTCGGATAATCACATCTATAGGAAGTATCTCTGATAATCACATCTACAGGAAGTATCTCGGATAATCACATCTCCAGGAAGTATCTCTGATAATCACATCGACAGAAAGTATCTCTGATAATCACATCTACAGGAAGTATCTCTGATAATCACACCTACAGGAAGTATCTCTGATAATCACATCTACAGGAAGTGTCTCTGATAATCACATCTACAGGAGGTATCTCTGATAATCACATCTACAGGAAGTATCTCGGATAATCACATCTATAGGAAGTATCTCTGATAATCACATCTACAGGAAGTGTCTCGGATAATCACATCTACAGGAAGTATCTCTGATAATCACATCGACAGGAAGTATCTCTGATAATCACATCTACAGGAAGTATCTCTGATAATCACATCGACTGGAAGTGTCTTTGATAATCACATCTACAGGAGGTATCTCTGATAATCACATCTACAGGAAGTTTCTCGGATAATCACATCTACAGGAGGTATCTCGGATAATCACATGAACAGGAAGTATCTCTGATAATCACATCTACAGGAAGTATCTCGGATAATCACATCTACAGGAAGTATCTCAGATATTCACATCTACAGGAGGTATCTCTGATAATCACATCTACAGGAAGTATCTCTGATAATCACATCTACAGGAAGTGTCTCTGATAATTACATCTACAGGAAGTGTCTCTGATAATCACATGTACAGGAAGTGTCTCTGATAATTAAATCTACAGGAAGTATCTCTGATAATTACATCTACAGGAAGTGTCTCTGATAATCACATCTACAGGAAGTATCTTTGATAATCACATCGACAGGAAGTACCTCTGATAATCACATCTTCAGGAAGTATCTCGGATAATCACATCTACTGGAAGTATCTCTGATAATCACATCTACAGGAAGTATGTCGGATAATCACATCTTCAGGAAGTATCTCTAATAATCACATCTACAGTAAGTATCTCTGATAATCACATATGCAGGAAGTATCTCGGATAATCACATCTAGAGGAAGTGTCTCTGATAATCACATCTACAGGAAGTGTCTCTGATAATCACATCGACAGGAAGTGTCTCTGATAATCACATCTACAGGAAGTATCTCTGATAATCACATCGACAGGAAGTATCTCTGATAATCACACCTACAGGAAGTATCTCTGATAATCACATCTACAGGAAGTATCTCTGATAATCACATCTACAGGAAGTATCTCAGATAATCACATCTACAGGAGGTATCTCGGATAATCACATCGACAGGAATTATCTCGGATAATGACATCAACAGAAAGTGTCTCTGATAATCACATCTACAGAAAGTATCTCTGATAATCACATCGACAGGAAATATCTCGGATAATCACATCAACAGGAAGTATCTCGGATAATCACATCAACAGGAAGTATCTCAGATAATCACATCTACAGGAGGTATCTCTGATAATCACATCGACAGGAAGTATCTCGGATAATCACATCTACAGGAAGTGACTCTGATAATCACATCTACAGGAAGTATCTCTGATAATCACGTATACAGGAAGTATCGCGGATAATCATATCGACAGGAAGTATCTCGGATAATCACATCTACAGGAAGTATCTCTGATAATCACATCTACAGGAAGTGTCTCTGATAATCACATCTACAGGAAGTATCTCTGATAATCACATCGACAGGAAGTATCTCGGATAATCACATCTACAGGAAGTGTCTCTGATAATCACATCTACAGGAAGTATCTCTGATAATCACATCTACAGGAAGTATCTCTGATAATCACATCGACAGGAAGTGTCACTGATAATCACATCTACCGGAAGTATCTCGGATAATCACATCTATAGGAAGTGTCTCGGATAATCACATCTACAGGAAGTGTCTTTGATAATCACATCTACAGGAGGTATCTCGGATAATCACATCTACAGGAGGTATCTCGGATAATCACATGAACAGGAAGTATCTATGATACTCACATCTACAGGAAGTATATCTGATAATCACATCTACAGGAAGTATCTCTGATAATCACATCGACTGGAAGTATCTCGGATAATCACATCTACAAGAAGTGTCTCTGATAATCACATCGACAGGAAGTGTCTCTGATAATCACATCTACAGGAAGTATCCCTGATAATGACATCTACAGGAAGTATCTCTGATAATTACATCTACTGGAAGTATCTCTGATAATCACATCTACAGGAAGTGTCTCTGATAATCACATCGACAGGAAGTGTCTCTGATAATCACATCTACAGGAAGTATCTCTGATAATCACATCGACAGGAAGTATCTCTGATAATCACACCTACAGGAAGTATCTCTGATAATCACATCTACAGGAAGTATCTCTGATAATCACATCTACAGGAAGTATCTCAGATAATCACATCTACAGGAGGTATCTCGGATAATCACATCGACAGGAATTATCTCGGATAATGACATCAACAGAAAGTGTCTCTGATAATCACATCTACAGAAAGTATCTCTGATAATCACATCGACAGGAAATATCTCGGATAATCACATCAACAGGAAGTATCTCGGATAATCACATCAACAGGAAGTATCTCAGATAATCACATCTACAGGAGGTATCTCTGATAATCACATCGACAGGAAGTATCTCGGATAATCACATCTACAGGAAGTGACTCTGATAATCACATCTACAGGAAGTATCTCTGATAATCACGTATACAGGAAGTATCGCGGATAATCATATCGACAGGAAGTATCTCGGATAATCACATCTACAGGAAGTATCTCTGATAATCACATCTACAGGAAGTGTCTCTGATAATCACATCTACAGGAAGTATCTCTGATAATCACATCGACAGGAAGTATCTCGGATAATCACATCTACAGGAAGTGTCTCTGATAATCACATCTACAGGAAGTATCTCTGATAATCACATCTACAGGAAGTATCTCTGATAATCACATCGACAGGAAGTGTCACTGATAATCACATCTACCGGAAGTATCTCGGATAATCACATCTATAGGAAGTGTCTCGGATAATCACATCTACAGGAAGTGTCTTTGATAATCACATCTACAGGAGGTATCTCGGATAATCACATCTACAGGAGGTATCTCGGATAATCACATGAACAGGAAGTATCTATGATACTCACATCTACAGGAAGTATATCTGATAATCACATCTACAGGAAGTATCTCTGATAATCACATCGACTGGAAGTATCTCGGATAATCACATCTACAAGAAGTGTCTCTGATAATCACATCGACAGGAAGTGTCTCTGATAATCACATCTACAGGAAGTATCCCTGATAATGACATCTACAGGAAGTATCTCTGATAATTACATCTACTGGAAGTATCTCTGATAATCACATCTACAGGAAGTATCTCTGATAATTACATCTACAGGAAGTGTCTCTGATAATCACATCTTCAGGAAGTATCTCTGATAATCACAGCGACAGGAAGTATCTCGGATAATCACATCTACACGAAGTATCTCTGATAATTACATCTACAGGAAGTGTCTCTGATAATCACATCTACAGGAAGTATCTCTGATAATCACATCTACAGGAAGTATCTCTGATAATTACATCTACAGGAACTATCTCTGGTAATCACATCTACAGGAAGTATCTCTGATAATTACATCTATAGGAGGTATCTCTGATATTCAGATCTACTGGAGGTACCTCTGATAATCACATCTACAGGAAGTATCTCTGATAATTACATCTATAGGAGGTACCTCTGATAATCACATCGACAGGAAGTATCTCGGATAATCACATCTACCGGAAGTGTATCTGATAATCACATCGACAGGAAGTGTCTCTGATAATCACATCTACAGGAAGTATCTCTGATAATCACATCTACAGGAAGTATCTCTGATAATGACATCTACAGGAAGTATCTCTGATCATCACATCTACAGGAAGTATCTTTGATAATCACATCGACTGGAAGTATCTCTGATAATCACATCTACAGGAAGTATCTCTGATAATCACATCTACAGGAAGTATCTCTGATAATCACATCTACAGGAAGTGTCTCTGATAATCACATCTACAGGAAGTATCTCGGATAATCACATCTACAGGAGGTATCTCTGATAATCACATCTACAGGAAGTATCTCTGATAATCACATCTACAGGAAGTGCCTCTGATAATCACATCCACAGGAAGTATCTCTGATAATCACATCTACAGGAAGTATCTCTGATAATCACATATACAGGAAGTATCTCGGATAATCACATCTACAGGAAGTGCCTCTGATAATCACATCTTCAGGAAGTATCTCTGATAATCACATATACAGGAAGTATCTCGGATAATCACATCGACAGGAAGTATCTCGGATAATCACATCTACAGGAAGTATCTCTGATAATCACATCTACAGGAAGTGTCTCTGATAATCACATCTACAGGAAGTATCTCTGATAATCACATCGACAGGAAGTATCTCGGATAATCACATCTACAGGAAGTGTCTCTGATAATCAAATCTACAGGAAGTATCTCTGATAATCACAACTCCAGGAAGTATCTCTGTTAATCACATCGACAGGAAGTGTCTCTGATAATCACATCGACAGGAAGTGTCTCTGATAATCACATCTACAGGAAGTGTCTCTGATAATCACATCTACTGGAAGTATCTCTGATAATCACACCTACAGGAAGTATCTCTGATAATTACATCTATAGGAAGTATATCTGATAATCACATCTACAGGAAGTATCTCTGATAATCACATCGACAGGAAGTATCTCGGATAATCACACCTACAGGAAGTATCTCTGATAATCACATCTACAGGAAGTATCTCGGATAATCACATCTACAGGAAGTATGTCAGATAATCACATCTACAGGAAGTATCTCGGATAATCACATCTACAGGAAGTGTCTCTGATAATCACATCTACACGAAGTGTCTCTGATAATCACATGTACAGGAAGTATCTCTGATAATCACATCGACAGGAAGTATCTCGGATAATCACATCTACAGGAACTATCTCTGATAATCACATCTACAGGAAGTATCTCTGATAATCACACCTACAGGAAGTATCTCTGATAATCACACCTACAGGAAGTATCTCTGATAATCACATCTACAGGAGGTATCACTGATAATCACATCTACAGGAAGTATCTCTGATAATCACACCTCCAGGAAGTATCTCTGATAATCACATCTACAGGAAGTATCTCTGATAATTACATCTACCGGAAGTATCTCTGATAATCACATCTACAGGAAGTGTCTCTGATAATCACATCTACAGGAGGTATCTCTGATAATCACATCTACAGGAACGATCTCTGGTAATCACATCTACAGGAAGTATCTCTGATAATTACATCTATAGGAGGTATCTCTGATAATCAAATCTACTGGAGGTACCTCTGATAATCACATCTACAGGAAGTATCTCTGATAATCACATCTACAGGAAGTATCTCTGATAATCACATCGACAGGAAGTGTCACTGATAATCACATCTACCGGAAGTATCTCGGATAATCACATCTATAGGAAGTGTCTCGGATAATCACATCTACAGGAAGTATCTCTGATAATCACATCTACCGGAAGTATCTCGGATAATCACATCTATAGGAAGTGTCTCGGATAATCACATCTACAGGAAGTGTCTTTGATAATCACATCTACAGGAGCTATCTCGGATAATCACATCTACAGGAGGTATCTCGGATAATCACATGAACAGGAAGTATCTCTGATACTCACATCTACAGGAAGTATATCTGATAATCACATCTACAGGAAGTATCTCTGATAATCACATCGACAGGAAGTATCTCGGATAATCACATCTACAAGAAGTGTCTCTGATAATCACATTGACAGGAAGTGTCTCTGATAATCACATATACAGGAAGTATCCCTGATAATGACATCTACAGGAAGTATCTCTGATAATTACATCTACTGGAAGTATCTCTGATAATCACATCTACAGGAAGTATCTCTGATAATTACATCTACAGGAAGTGTCTCTGATAATCACATCTTCAGGAAGTATCTCTGATAATCACATCGACAGGAAGTATCTCGGATAATCACATCTACACGAAGTATCTCTGATAATTACATCTACAGGAAGTGTCTCTGATAATCACATCTACAGGAAGTATCTCTGGTAATCACATCTACAGGAAGTATCTCTGATAATTACATCTATAGGAGGTATCTCTGATAATCAGATCTACTGGAGGTACCTCTGATAATCACATCTACAGGAAGTATCTCTGATAATTACATCTATAGGAGGTATCTCTGATAATCACATCGACAGGAAGTATCTCGGATAATCACATCTACAGGAAGTGTCTCTGATAATCACATCGACAGGAAGTGTCTCTGATAATTACATCTACAGGAAGTGTCTCTGATAATCACATCTACAGGAAGCATCTCGGATAATCACATCTACAGGAAGTATCTCTGATAATTACATCTATAGGAGGTATCTCTGATAATCACATCTACAGGAAGTATCTCGGATAATCACATCTACAGGAAGTATCTCTGATAATCACATCTACAGGAAGTGTCTCTGATAATTACATCTACAGGAAGTGTCTCTGATAATCACATCTACAGGAAGCATCTCGGATAATCACATCTACAGGAGGTATCTCTGATAATCACATCTACAGGAAGTATCTCTGATAATCACATCTACAGGAAGTGCCTCTGATAATCACATCCACAGGAAGTATCTCTGATAATCACATTTACAGGAAGTATCTCGGATAATCACATCTACAGGAAGTGACTCTGATAATCACATCTACAGGAAGTATCTCTGATAATCACATATACAGGAAGTATCTCGGATAATCATATCGACAGGAAGTATCTCGGATAATCACATCTACAGGAAGTATCTCGGATAATCACATCTACAGGAAGTATCTCTGATAATCACATCTACAGGAAGTATCTCGGATAATCACATCTACAGGAACTGTCTCTGATAATCACATCTACAGGAAGTATCTCTGATAATCACATCTACAGGAACTATCTCTGATATTCACATCTACAGGAAGTATCTCTGATAATCACACCTACAGGAAGTATCTCTGATAATCACATCTACAGGAAGTATCTCTGATAATCACATCTACAGGAGGAATCACTGATAATCACATCTACAGGAATTATCTCGGATAATCACATCTACAGGAACTATCTCTGATATTCACATCTACAGGAAGTATCTCTGATAATCACACCTACAGGAAGTATCTCTGATAATCACATCTACAGGAAGTATCTCTGATAATCACATCTACAGGAGGAATCACTGATAATCACATCTACAGGAAGTATCTCTGATAATCACACCTCCAGGAAGTATCTCTGATAATCACATCTACAGGAAGTATCTCTGATAATTACATCTACAGGAAGTATCTCTGATAATCACATCTACAGGAAGTATCTCTGATAATCACATCTACAGGAAGTGTCTCTGATAATCACATCTACAGGAAGTAGCTCTGATAATCACACCGACAGGAAGTATCTCTGATAATCACATCTACAGGAAGTATCTCTGATAATTACATCTACAGGAACTATCTCTGGTAATCACATCTACAGGATGTATCTCTGATAATTACATCTATAGGAGGTATCTCTGATAATCAGATCTACTGGAGGTACCTCTGATAATCACATCTACAGGAAGTATCTCTGATAATCACATCTACAGGAGGTATCTCTGATAATCACATCTACAGGATGTATCTCTGATAATCACATCTACAGGAAGTATCTCTGATAATCACATCGACAGGAAGTATCTCGGATAATCACATCTACAGGAAGTGTCTCGGATAATCACATCTACAGGAAGTATCTCTGATAATCACATCTACAAGAAGTGTCTCTGATAATCACATCTACTGGAAGTATCTCTGATAATCACACCTACAGGAAGTATCTCTGATAATTACATCTATAGGAAGTATCTCTGATAATCACATCTACAGGAAGTATCTCTGATAATCACACCTACAGGAAGTATCTCGGATAATCACATCTACAGGAAGTATCTCTGATAATCCCATCTACAGGAAGTATCTCGGATAATCACATCTACAGGAAGTATCTCTGATAATCACATCTACAGGAAGTATCTCTGATAATCACATATGCAGGAAGTATCTCGGATAATCACATCTACAGGAAGTGTCTCTGATAATCACATCGACAGGAAGTGTCTCTGATAATCACATCTACAGGAAGTATCTCTGATAATCACACCTACAGGAAGTATCTCTGATAATCACATTAACAGGAAGTGTCTCTGATAATCACATCTACAGGAAGTATCTCTGATAATCACATCTACAGGAGGTATCACTGATAATCACATCTACAGGAAGTATCTCTGATAATCACACCTACAGGAAGTATCTCTGATAATCACATCTACAGGAAGTATCTCTGATAATTACATCTACAGGAAGTATCTCTGATAATCACATCTGCAGGAAGTATCTCTGATAATCACACCTACAGGATGTATCTCTGATAATCACATCTACAGGAAGTATCTCTGATAATTACATCTACAGGAAGTATCTCGGATAATCACATCTACAGGAAGTATCTCTGATAATCACACCTACAGGAAGTGTCTCTGATAATCACATCTACAGGAAGTATCTCTGATAATCACATCTACAGGAGGTTTCACTGATAATTACATCTACAGGAAGTATCTCGGGTAATCACATCTACAGGAAGTATCTCTGATAATCACATATACTGGAAGTATCTCG
Source organism: Chiloscyllium punctatum (assembly GCF_047496795.1). NCBI lineage: Eukaryota > Metazoa > Chordata > Chondrichthyes > Orectolobiformes > Hemiscylliidae > Chiloscyllium > Chiloscyllium punctatum. The sequence continues at coordinate 70,516,684 of NC_092756.1, read as the reverse complement.
GATAATCACATCTACAGGAAGTGTCTCTGATAATCACATCTACAGGAAGTGTCTCGGATAATCACATCTACAGGAAGTGTCTCTGATATCCACATCGACAGGAAGTGTCTCTGATAATCACATCTACAGGAAGTGTCTCTGATATTCACATCTACAGGAAGTGTCTCTGATAATCACATCTACAGGAAGTATCTCTGATAATCACATCTACAGGAAGTATCTCTGATAATCACATCTACAGGAAGTGTCTCTGATAATCACATCTACAGGAAGTATCTCTGATAATCACATCTACAGGAGGTATCACTGATAATCACATCTACAGGAAGTATCTCTGATAATCACACCTACAGGAAGTATCTCTGATAATCACACCAACAGGAAGTATCTCTGATAATTACATCTACAGGAAGTATCTCTGATGATCACACCTACAGGAAGTATCTCTGATAATCACATCTACAGGAAGTATCTCTGATAATCACATCTACAGGACGTATCTCGGATAATCACATCTACAGGAAGTATCCCTGATAATCACATCTACAGGAAGTATCTCTGATAATCACATCTAGAGGAAGTATCTCGGATAATCACATCTACAGGAAGTGTCTCTGATATCCACATCGACAGGAAGTGTCTCTGATAATCACATCTACAGGAAGTATCTCTGATAATCACATCTACAGGAAGTGTCTCTGATAATCACATCTACAGGAAGTATCTCTGATAATCACATCGACAGGAAGTATCGCGGATAATCACATCTACAGGAAGTATCTCTGATAATCACATCTACAGGAAGTATCTCTGATAATCACACCTACAGGAAGTATCTCAGATAATCACATCTACAGGAAGTGTCTCTGATAATCACATCTACAGGAAGTATCTCAGATAATTACATCTATAGGAGGTATCTCTGATAATCACATCTACAGGAATTATTTCTGATAATCACATCTACAGGAAGTATTTCTGATAATCACATCTACAGTAAGTATCTCAGATAATCACATCTACAGGAGGTATCTCTGATAATCACATCTACAGGAGGTATCTCTGATAATCACATCTACAGGATGTATCTCTGATAATCACATCTACAGGAAGTATCTCTGATAATCACATCTACAGGAGGTATCTCGGATAATCACATCGAAAGGAAGTATCTCGGATAATCACATGTACAGGAAGTGTCTCTGATAATCACATCGACAGGAAGTATCTCCGATAATCACATCTACAGGAAGTATCTCGGATAATCACATCTATAGGAAGTATCTCTGATAATCACATCGACAGGAAGTATCTCGGATAATCACATCTCCAGGAAGTATCTCTGATAATCACATCGACAGAAAGTATCTCTGATAATCACATCTACAGGAAGTATCTCTGATAATCACACCTACAGGAAGTATCTCTGATAATCACATCTACAGGAAGTGTCTCTGATAATCACATCTACAGGAGGTATCTCTGATAATCACATCTACAGGAAGTATCTCGTATAATCACATCTATAGGAAGTATCTCTGATAATCACATCTACAGGAAGTGTCTCGGATAATCACATCTACAGGAAGTATCTCTGATAATGACATTGACAGGAAGTATCTCGGATAATCACATCTACAGGAAGTATCTCTGATAATCACATCGACTGGAAGTGTCTTTGATAATCACATCTACAGGAGGTATCTCTGATAATCACATCTACCGGAAGTTTCTCGGATAATCACATCTACAGGAGGTATCTCGGATAATCACATGAACAGGAAGTATATCGGATAATCACATCAACAGGAAGTATCTCAGATAATCACATCTCCAGGAGGTATCTCTGATAATCACATCTACAGGAAGTATCTCGGATAATCACATCTACAGGAAGTATCTCAGATAATCACATCTACAGGAGGTATCTCGGATAATCACATCGACAGGAATTATCTCGGACAATGACATCAACAGAAAGTGTCTCTGATAATCACATCTACAGAAAGTATCTCTGATAATCACATCGACAGGAAATATCTCGGATAATCACATCAACAGGAAGTATCTCGGATAATCACATCAACAGGAAGTATCTCAGATAATCACATCTCCAGGAGGTATCTCTGATAATCACATCTACAGGAAGTATCTCGGATAATCACATCTACAGGAAGTATCTCTGATAATCACATCTACAGGAAGTGTCTCTGATAATTACATCTACAGGAAGTGTCTCTGATAATCACATCTACAGGAAGTGTCTCTGATAATTAAATCTACAGGAAGTATCTCTGATAATTACATCTACAGGAAGTGTCTATGATAATCACATCTACAGGAAGTATCTTTGATAATCACATCGACAGGAAATACCTCTGATAATCACATCTTCAGGAAGTATCTCGGATAATCACATCTACAGGAAGTATCTCTGATAATCACATCTACAGGAAGTGCCTCTGATAATCACATCCACAGGAAGTATCTCTGATAATCACATATACAGGAAGTATCTCGGATAATCACATCTACAGGAAGTGACTCAGATAATCACATCTACAGGAAGGATCTCTGATAATCACATATACAGGAAGTATCTCGGATAATCATATCGACAGGAAGTATCTCGGATAATCACATCTACAGGAAGTATCTCTGATAATCACATCTACAGGAAGTGTCTCTGATAATCACATCTACAGGAAGTATCTCTGATAATCACATCGACAGGAAGTATCTCGGATAATCACATCTACAGGAAGTGTCTCTGATAATCACATCTACAGGAAGTATCTCAGATAATTACATCTATAGGAGGTATCTCTGATAATCACATCTACAGGAATTATTTCTGATAATCACATCTACCGGAAGTATTTCTGATAATCACATCTACAGTAAGTATCTCAGATAATCACATCTACAGGAGGTATCTCTGATAATCACATCTACAGGAGGTATCTCTGATAATCACATCTACAGGATGTATCTCTGATAATCACATCTACATTAGGTATCTCTGATAATCACATCTACAGGAGGTATCTCGGATAATCACATCGACAGGAAGTATCTCGGATAATCACATGTACAGGAAGTGTCTCTGATAATCACATCGACAGGAAGTATCTCCGATAATCACATCTACAGGAAGTATCTCGGATAATCACATCTATAGGAAGTATCTCTGATAATCACATCTACAGGAATTATCTCGGATAATCACATCTCCAGGAAGTATCTCTGATAATCACATCGACAGAAAGTATCTCTGATAATCACATCTACAGGAAGTATCCCTGATAATGACATCTACAGGAAGTATCTCTGATAATTACATCTACTGGAAGTATCTCTCATAATCACATCTACAGGAAGTATCTCTGATAATTACATCTACAGGAAGTGTCTCTGATAATCACATCTTCAGGAAGTATCTCTGATAATCACAGCGACAGGAAGTATCTCGGATAATCACATCTACACGAAGTATCTCTGATAATTACATCTACAGGAAGTGTCTCTGATAATCACATCTACAGGAAGTATCTCTGATAATCACATCTACAGGAAGTATCTCTGATAATTACATCTACAGGAACTATCTCTGGTAATCACATCTACAGGAAGTATCTCTGATAATTACATCTATAGGAGGTATCTCTGATATTCAGATCTACTGGAGGTACCTCTGATAATCACATCTACAGGAAGTATCTCTGATAATTACATCTATAGGAGGTACCTCTGATAATCACATCGACAGGAAGTATCTCGGATAATCACATCTACCGGAAGTGTCTCTGATAATCACATCGACAGGAAGTGTCTCTGATAATCACATCTACAGGAAGTATCTCTGATAATCACATCTACAGGAAGTATCTCTGATAATGACATCTACAGGAAGTATCTCTGATCATCACATCTACAGGAAGTATCTTTGATAATCACATCGACTGGAAGTATCTCTGATAATCACATCTACAGGAAGTATCTCTGATAATCACATCTACAGGAAGTATCTCTGATAATCACATCTACAGGAAGTGTCTCTGATAATCACATCTACAGGAAGTATCTCGGATAATCACATCTACAGGAGGTATCTCTGATAATCACATCTACAGGAAGTATCTCTGATAATCACATCTACAGGAAGTGCCTCTGATAATCACATCCACAGGAAGTATCTCTGATAATCACATCTACAGGAAGTATCTCTGATAATCACATATACAGGAAGTATCTCGGATAATCACATCTACAGGAAGTGCCTCTGATAATCACATCTTCAGGAAGTATCTCTGATAATCACATATACAGGAAGTATCTCGGATAATCACATCGACAGGAAGTATCTCGGATAATCACATCTACAGGAAGTATCTCTGATAATCACATCTACAGGAAGTGTCTCTGATAATCACATCTACAGGAAGTATCTCTGATAATCACATCGACAGGAAGTATCTCGGATAATCACATCTACAGGAAGTGTCTCTGATAATCAAATCTACAGGAAGTATCTCTGATAATCACAACTCCAGGAAGTATCTCTGTTAATCACATCGACAGGAAGTGTCTCTGATAATCACATCGACAGGAAGTGTCTCTGATAATCACATCTACAGGAAGTGTCTCTGATAATCACATCTACTGGAAGTATCTCTGATAATCACACCTACAGGAAGTATCTCTGATAATTACATCTATAGGAAGTATATCTGATAATCACATCTACAGGAAGTATCTCTGATAATCACATCGACAGGAAGTATCTCGGATAATCACACCTACAGGAAGTATCTCTGATAATCACATCTACAGGAAGTATCTCGGATAATCACATCTACAGGAAGTATGTCAGATAATCACATCTACAGGAAGTATCTCGGATAATCACATCTACAGGAAGTGTCTCTGATAATCACATCTACACGAAGTGTCTCTGATAATCACATGTACAGGAAGTATCTCTGATAATCACATCGACAGGAAGTATCTCGGATAATCACATCTACAGGAACTATCTCTGATAATCACATCTACAGGAAGTATCTCTGATAATCACACCTACAGGAAGTATCTCTGATAATCACACCTACAGGAAGTATCTCTGATAATCACATCTACAGGAGGTATCACTGATAATCACATCTACAGGAAGTATCTCTGATAATCACACCTCCAGGAAGTATCTCTGATAATCACATCTACAGGAAGTATCTCTGATAATTACATCTACCGGAAGTATCTCTGATAATCACATCTACAGGAAGTGTCTCTGATAATCACATCTACAGGAGGTATCTCTGATAATCACATCTACAGGAACTATCTCTGGTAATCACATCTACAGGAAGTATCTCTGATAATTACATCTATAGGAGGTATCTCTGATAATCAAATCTACTGGAGGTACCTCTGATAATCACATCTACAGGAAGTATCTCTGATAATCACATCTACAGGAAGTATCTCTGATAATCACATCGACAGGAAGTGTCACTGATAATCACATCTACCGGAAGTATCTCGGATAATCACATCTATAGGAAGTGTCTCGGATAATCACATCTACAGGAAGTATCTCTGATAATCACATCTACCGGAAGTATCTTGGATAATCACATCTATAGGAAGTGTCTCGGATAATCACATCTACAGGAAGTGTCTTTGATAATCACATCTACAGGAGCTATCTCGGATAATCACATCTACAGGAGGTATCTCGGATAATCACATGAACAGGAAGTATCTCTGATACTCACATCTACAGGAAGTATATCTGATAATCACATCTACAGGAAGTATCTCTGATAATCACATCGACAGGAAGTATCTCGGATAATCACATCTACAAGAAGTGTCTCTGATAATCACATCGACAGGAAGTGTCTCTGATAATCACATATACAGGAAGTATCCCTGATAATGACATCTACAGGAAGTATCTCTGATAATTACATCTACTGGAAGTATCTCTGATAATCACATCTACAGGAAGTATCTCTGATAATTACATCTACAGGAAGTGTCTCTGATAATCACATCTTCAGGAAGTATCTCTGATAATCACATCGACAGGAAGTATCTCGGATAATCACATCTACACGAAGTATCTCTGATAATTACATCTACAGGAAGTGTCTCTGATAATCACATCTACAGGAAGTATCTCTGGTAATCACATCTACAGGAAGTATCTCTGATAATTACATCTATAGGAGGTATCTCTGATAATCAGATCTACTGGAGGTACCTCTGATAATCACATCTACAGGAAGTATCTCTGATAATTACATCTATAGGAGGTATCTCTGATAATCACATCGACAGGAAGTATCTCGGATAATCACATCTACAGGAAGTGTCTCTGATAATCACATCGACAGGAAGTGTCTCTGATAATTACATCTACAGGAAGTGTCTCTGATAATCACATCTACAGGAAGCATCTCGGATAATCACATCTACAGGAAGTATCTCTGATAATTACATCTATAGGAGGTATCTCTGATAATCACATCTACAGGAAGTATCTCGGATAATCACATCTACAGGAAGTATCTCTGATAATCACATCTACAGGAAGTGTCTCTGATAATTACATCTACAGGAAGTGTCTCTGATAATCACATCTACAGGAAGCATCTCGGATAATCACATCTACAGGAGGTATCTCTGATAATCACATCTACAGGAAGTATCTCTGATAATCACATCTACAGGAAGTGCCTCTGATAATCACATCCACAGGAAGTATCTCTGATAATCACATATACAGGAAGTATCTCGGATAATCACATCTACAGGAAGTGACTCTGATAATCACATCTACAGGAAGTATCTCTGATAATCACATATACAGGAAGTATCTCGGATAATCATATCGACAGGAAGTATCTCGGATAATCACATCTACAGGAAGTATCTCGGATAATCACATCTACAGGAAGTATCTCTGATAATCACATCTACAGGAAGTATCTCGGATAATCACATCTACAGGAAGTGTCTCTGATAATCACATCTACAGGAAGTATCTCTGATAATCACATCGACAGGAATTATCTCGGATAATCACATCTACAGGAACTATCTCTGATATTCACATCTACAGGAAGTATCTCTGATAATCACACCTACAGGAAGTATCTCTGATAATCACATCTACAGGAAGTATCTCTGATAATCACATCTACAGGAGGAATCACTGATAATCACATCTACAGGAAGTATCTCTGATAATCACACCTCCAGGAAGTATCTCTGATAATCACATCTACAGGAAGTATCTCTGATAATTACATCTACAGGAAGTATCTCTGATAATCACATCTACAGGAAGTATCTCTGATAATCACATCTACAGGAAGTGTCTCTGATAATCACATCTACAGGAAGTAGCTCTGATAATCACACCGACAGGAAGTATCTCTGATAATCACATCTACAGGAAGTATCTCTGATAATTACATCTACAGGAACTATCTCTGGTAATCACATCTACAGGATGTATCTCTGATAATTACATCTATAGGAGGTATCTCTGATAATCAGATCTACTGGAGGTACCTCTGATAATCACATCTACAGGAAGTATCTCTGATAATCACATCTACAGGAGGTATCTCTGATAATCACATCTACAGGATGTATCTCTGATAATCACATCTACAGGAAGTATCTCTGATAATCACATCGACAGGAAGTATCTCGGATAATCACATCTACAGGAAGTGTCTCGGATAATCACATCTACAGGAAGTATCTCTGATAATCACATCTACAAGAAGTGTCTCTGATAATCACATCTACTGGAAGTATCTCTGATAATCACACCTACAGGAAGTATCTCTGATAATTACATCTATAGGAAGTATCTCTGATAATCACATCTACAGGAAGTATCTCTGATAATCACACCTACAGGAAGTATCTCGGATAATCACATCTACAGGAAGTATCTCTGATAATCCCATCTACAGGAAGTATCTCGGATAATCACATCTACAGGAAGTATCTCTGATAATCACATCTACAGGAAGTATCTCTGATAATCACATATGCAGGAAGTATCTCGGATAATCACATCTACAGGAAGTGTCTCTGATAATCACATCGACAGGAAGTGTCTCTGATAATCACATCTACAGGAAGTATCTCTGATAATCACACCTACAGGAAGTATCTCTGATAATCACATTAACAGGAAGTGTCTCTGATAATCACATCTACAGGAAGTATCTCTGATAATCACATCTACAGGAGGTATCACTGATAATCACATCTACAGGAAGTATCTCTGATAATCACACCTACAGGAAGTATCTCTGATAATCACATCTACAGGAAGTATCTCTGATAATTACATCTACAGGAAGTATCTCTGATAATCACATCTGCAGGAAGTATCTCTGATAATCACACCGACAGGATGTATCTCTGATAATCACATCTACAGGAAGTATCTCTGATAATTACATCTACAGGAAGTATCTCGGATAATCACATCTACAGGAAGTATCTCTGATAATCACACCTACAGGAAGTGTCTCTGATAATCACATCTACAGGAAGTATCTCTGATAATCACATCTACAGGAGGTTTCACTGATAATTACATCTACAGGAAGTATCTCGGGTAATCACATCTACAGGAAGTATCTCTGATAATCACATATACTGGAAGTATCTCGGATAATCACATCTACAGGAAGTGTCTCTGATAATCACATCTACAGGAAGTGTCTCGGATAATCACATCTACAGGAAGTGTCTCTGATATCCACATCGACAGGAAGTGTCTCTGATAATCACATCTACAGGAAGTGTCTCTGATATTCACATCTACAGGAAGTGTCTCTGATAATCACATCTACAGGAAGTATCTCTGATAATCACATCTACAGGAAGTATCTCTGATAATCACATCTACAGGAAGTGTCTCTGATAATCACATCTACAGGAAGTATCTCTGATAATCACATCTACAGGAGGTATCACTGATAATCACATCTACAGGAAGTATCTCTGATAATCACACCTACAGGAAGTATCTCTGATAATCACACCAACAGGAAGTATCTCTGATAATTACATCTACAGGAAGTATCTCTGATGATCACACCTACAGGAAGTATCTCTGATAATCACATCTACAGGAAGTATCTCTGATAATCACATCTACAGGACGTATCTCGGATAATCACATCTACAGGAAGTATCCCTGATAATCACATCTACAGGAAGTATCTCTGATAATCACATCTAGAGGAAGTATCTCGGATAATCACATCTACAGGAAGTGTCTCTGATATCCACATCGACAGGAAGTGTCTCTGATAATCACATCTACAGGAAGTATCTCTGATAATCACATCTACAGGAAGTGTCTCTGATAATCACATCTACAGGAAGTATCTCTGATAATCACATCGACCGGAAGTATCGCGGATAATCACATCTACAGGAAGTATCTCTGATAATCACATCTACAGGAAGTATCTCTGATAATCACACCTACAGGAAGTATCTCAGATAATCACATCTACAGGAAGTGTCTCTGATAATCACATCTACAGGAAGTATCTCAGATAATTACATCTATAGGAGGTATCTCTGATAATCACATCTACAGGAATTATTTCTGATAATCACATCTACAGGAAGTATTTCTGATAATCACATCTACCGGAAGTTTCTCGGATAATCACATCTACAGGAGGTATCTCGGATAATCACATGAACAGGAAGTATATCGGATAATCACATCAACAGGAAGTATCTCAGATAATCACATCTCCAGGAGGTATCTCTGATAATCACATCTACAGGAAGTATCTCGGATAATCACATCTACAGGAAGTATCTCAGATAATCACATCTACAGGAGGTATCTCGGATAATCACATCGACAGGAATTATCTCGGACAATGACATCAACAGAAAGTGTCTCTGATAATCACATCTACAGAAAGTATCTCTGATAATCACATCGACAGGAAATATCTCGGATAATCACATCAACAGGAAGTATCTCGGATAATCACATCAACAGGAAGTATCTCAGATAATCACATCTCCAGGAGGTATCTCTGATAATCACATCTACAGGAAGTATCTCGGATAATCACATCTACAGGAAGTATCTCTGATAATCACATCTACAGGAAGTGTCTCTGATAATTACATCTACAGGAAGTGTCTCTGATAATCACATCTACAGGAAGTGTCTCTGATAATTAAATCTACAGGAAGTATCTCTGATAATTACATCTACAGGAAGTGTCTATGATAATCACATCTACAGGAAGTATCTTTGATAATCACATCGACAGGAAATACCTCTGATAATCACATCTTCAGGAAGTATCTCGGATAATCACATCTACTGGAAGTATCTCTGATAATCACATCTACAGGAAGTATGTCGGGTAATCACATCTTCAGGCAGTATCTCTGATAATCACATCTACAGGAAGTATCTCTGATAATCACATATGCAGGAAGTATCTCGGATAATCACATCTAGAGGAAGTGTCTCTGATAATCACATCTACAGGAAGTGTCTCTGATAATCACATCGACAGGAAGTGTCTCTGATAATCACATCTACAGGAAGTATCTCTGATAATCACATCTACAGGAAGTATCTCTGATAATCACACCTACAGGAAGTATCCCTGATAATCACATCTACAGGAAGTATCTCTGATAATCACATCTACAGGAAGTATCTCTGATAATCACATCTACAGGAAGTATCTCAGATAATCACATCTACAGGAGGTATCTCGGATAATCACATCGACAGGAATTATCTCGGATAATGACATCAACAGAAAGTGTCTCTGATAATCACATCTACAGAAAGTATCTCTGATAATCACATCGACAGGAAATATCTCGGATAATCACATCAACAGGAAGTATCTCGGATAATCACATCAACAGGAAGTATCTCAGATAATCACATCTACAGGAGGTATCTCTGATAATCACATCTCCAGGAAGTATCTCGGATAATCACATCTACAGGAAGTATCTCTGATAATCACATCTACAGGAAGTGTCTCTGATAATTACATCTACAGGAAGTGTCTCTGATAATCACATCTACAGGAAGTATCTCGGATAATCACATCTACAGGAGGTATCTCTGATAATCACATCTACAGGAAGTATCTCTGATAATCACATCTACAGGAAGTGCCTCTGATAATCACATCCACAGGAAGTATCTCTGATAATCACATATACAGGAAGTATCTCGGATAATCACATCTACAGGAAGTGACTCTGATAATCACATCTACAGGAAGGATCTCTGATAAGCACATATACAGGAAGTATCTCGGATAATCATATCGACAGGAAGTATCTCGGATAATCACATCTACAGGAAGTATCTCTGATAATCACATCTACAGGAAGTGTCTCTGATAATCACATCTACAGGAAGTATCTCTGATAATCACATCGACAGGAAGTATCTCGGATAATCACATCTACAGGAAGTGTCTCTGATAATCACATCTACAGGAAGTATCTCAGATAATTACATCTATAGGAGGTATCTCTGATAATCACATCTACAGGAATTATTTCTGATAATCACATCTACCGGAAGTATTTCTGATAATCACATCTACAGTAAGTATCTCAGATAATCACATCTACAGGAGGTATCTCTGATAATCACATCTACAGGAGGTATCTCTGATAATCACATCTACAGGATGTATCTCTGATAATCACATCTACATTAGGTATCTCTGATAATCACATCTACAGGAGGTATCTCGGATAATCACATCGACAGGAAGTATCTCGGATAATCACATGTACAGGAAGTGTCTCTGATAATCACATCGACAGGAAGTATCTCCGATAATCACATCTACAGGAAGTATCTCGGATAATCACATCTATAGGAAGTATCTCTGATAATCACATCTACAGGAAGTATCTCGGATAATCACATCTCCAGGAAGTATCTCTGATAATCACATCGACAGAAAGTATCTCTGATAGTCACATCTACAGGAAGTATCTCTGATAATCACACCTACAGGAAGTATCTCTGATAATCACATCTACAGGAAGTGTCTCTGATAATCACATCTACAGGAGGTATCTCTGATAATCACATCTACAGGAAGTATCTTGGATAATCACATCTATAGGAAGTATCTCTGATAATCACATCTACAGGAAGTGTCTCGGATAATCACATCTACAGGAAGTATCTCTGATAATCACATCGACAGGAAGTATCTCGGATAATCACATCTACAGGAAGTATCTCTGATAATCACATCGACTGGAAGTGTCTTTGATAATCACATCTACAGGAGGTATCTCTGATAATCACATCTACCGGAAGTTTCTCGGATAATCACATCTACAGGAGGTATCTCGGATAATCACATGAAAAGGAAGTATCTCTGATAATCACATCTACAGGAAGTATCTCGGATAATCACATCTACAGGAAGTATCTCTGATAATCACATCCACAGGAAGTATCTCTGATAATCACATCTACAGGAAGTATCTCAGATAATCACATCTACAGGAGGTATCTCGGATAATCACATCGACAGGAATTATCTCGGATAATGACATCAACAGAAAGTGTCTCTGATAATCACATCTACAGAAAGTATCTCTGATAATCACATCGACAGGAAATATCTCGGATAATCACATCAACAGGAAGTATATCGGATAATCACATCAACAGGAAGTATCTCAGATAATCACATCTACAGGAGGTATCTCTGATAATCACATCTCCAGGAAGTATCTCGGATAATCACATCTACAGGAAGTATCTCTGATAATCACATCTACAGGAAGTGTCTCTGATAATTACATCTACAGGAAGTGTCTCTGATAGTCACATCTACAGGAAGTATCTCGGATAATCACATCTACAGGAGGTATCTCTGATAATCACATCTACAGGAAGTATCTCAGATAATCACATCTACAGGAGGTATCTCGGATAATCACATCGACAGGAATTATCTCGGATAATGACATCAACAGAAAGTGTCTCTGATAATCACATCTACAGAAAGTATCTCTGATAATCACATCGACAGGAAATATCTCGGATAATCACATCAACAGGAAGTATCTCGGATAATCACATCAACAGGAAGTATCTCAGATAATCACATCTCCAGGAGGTATCTCTGATCATCACATCTACAGGAAGTATCTCGGATAATCACATCTACAGGATGTATCTTTGATAATCACATCGACAGAAAATACCTCTGATAATCACATCTTCAGGAAGTATCTCGGATAATCACATCTACTGGAAGTATCTCTGATAATCACATCTACAGGAAGTATGTCGGATAATCACATCTTCAGGCAGTATCTCTGATAATCACATCTACAGGAAGTATCTCTGATAATCACATATGCAGGAAGTATCTCGGATAATCACATCTAGAGGAAGTGTCTCTGATAATCACATCTACAGGAAGTGTCTCTGATAATCAAATCGACAGGAAGTGTCTCTGATAATCACATCTACAGGAAGTATCTCTGATAATCACATCTACAGGAAGTATCTCTGATAATCACACCTACAGGAAGTATCTCTGATAATCACATCTACAGGAAGTATCTCTGATAATCACATCTACAGGAAGTATCTCTGATAATCACATCTACAGGAGGTATCTCGGATAATCACATCGATAGGAATTATCTCGGATAATGACATCAACAGAAATTGTCTCTGATAATCACATCTACAGAAAGTATCTCTGATAATCACATCGACAGGAAATATCTCGGATAATCACATCAACAGGAAGTATCTCGGATAATCACATCAACAGGAAGTATCTCTGATAATCACATCTACAGGAAGTATCTCGGATAATCACATCTACTGGAAGTATCTCTGATAATCACATCTACAGGAAGTATGTCGGATAATCACATCTTCAGGCAGTATCTCTGATAATCACATCTAAAGGAAGTATCTCTGATAATCACATATGCAGGAAGTATCTCGGATAATCACATCTAGAGGAAGTGTCTCTGATAATCACATCTACAGGAAGTATCTCGGATAATCACATCTCCAGGAAGTATCTCTGATAATCACATCGACAGAAAGTATCTCTGATAATCACATCTACAGGAAGTATCTCTGATAATCACACCTACAGGAAGTATCTCTGATAATCACATCTACAGGAAGTGTCTCTGATAATCACATCTACAGGAGGTATCTCTGATAATCACATCTACAGGAAGTATCTCGGATAATCACATCTATAGGAAGTATCTCTGATAATCACATCTACAGGAAGTGTCTCGGATAATCACATCTACAGGAAGTATCTCTGATAATCACATCGACAGGAAGTATCTCGGATAATCAGATCTACAGGAAGTATCTCTGATAATCACATCGACTGGAAGTGTCTTTGATAATCACATCTACAGGAGGTATCTCTGATAATCACATCTACCGGAAGTTTCTCGGATAATCACATCTACAGGAGGTATCTCGGATAATCACATGAACAGGAAGTATCTCTGATAATCACATCTACAGGAAGTATCTCGGATAATCACATCTACAGGAAGTATCTCTGATAATCACATCTACAGGAACTATCTCAGATAATCACATCTACAGGAGGTATCTCGGATAATCACATCGACAGGAATTATCTCGGATAATGACATCAACAGAAAGTGTCTCTGATAATCACATCTACAGAAAGTATCTCTGATAATCACATCGACAGGAAATATCTCGGATAATCACATCAACAGGAAGTATCTCGGATAATCACATCAACAGGAAGTATCTCAGATAATCACATCTCCAGGAGGTATCTCTGATAATCACATCTACAGGAAGTATCTCGGATAATCACATCTACAGGAAGTATCTTTGATCATCACATCGACAGGAAATACCTCTGATAATCACATCTTCAGGAAGTATCTCGGATAATCACATCTACTGGAAGTATCTCTGATAATCACATCTACAGGAAGTATGTCGGATAATCACATCTTCAGGCAGTATCTCTGATAATCACATCTACAGGAAGTATCTCTGATAATCACAAATGCAGGAAGTATCTCGGATAATCACATCTAGAGGAAGTGTCTCTGATAATCACATCTACAGGAAGTGTCTCTGATAATCACATCGACAGGAAGTGTCTCTGATAATCACATCTACAGGAAGTATCTCTGATAATCACATCTACAGGAAGTATCTCTGATAATCACACCTACAGGAAGTATCTCTGATAATCACATCTACAGGAAGTATCTCTGATAATCACATCTACAGGAAGTATCTCAGATAATCACATCTACAGGAGGTATCTCGGATAATCACATCGACAGGAATTATCTCGGATAATGACATCAACAGAAAGTGTCTCTGATAATCACATCTACAGGAAGTATCTCTGATAATCACATCGACAGGAAATATCTCGGACAATCACATCTATAGGAAGTGTCTTTGATAATCACATCTACAGGAGGTATCTCGGATAATCACATCTAAAGGAGGTATCTCGGATAATCACATGAACAGGAAGTATCTCTGATACTCACATCTACAGGAAGTATATCTGATAATCACATCTACAGGAAGTATCTCTGATAATCACATCGACAGGAAGTATCTCGGATAATCACATCTACAGGAAGTGTCTCTGATAATCACATCGACAGGAAGTGTCTCTGATAATCACATCTACAGGAAGTATCCCTGATAATGACATCTACAGGAAGTATCTCTGATAATTACATCTACTGGAAGTATCTCTGATAATCACATCTACAGGAAGTATCTCTGATAATTACATCTACAGGAAGTGTCTCTGATAATCACATCTTCAGGAAGTATCTCTGATAATCACATCGACAGGAATTATCTCGGATAATCACATCTACACGAAGTATCTCTGGTAATTACATCTACAGGAAGTGTCTCTGATAATCACATCTACAGGAAGTATCTCTGATAATCACATCTACAGGAAGTATCTCTGATAATTACATCTACAGGAACTATCTCTAGTAATCACATCTACAGGAAGTATCTCTGATAATTACATCTATAGGAGGTATCTCTGATAATCAGATCTACTGGAGGTACCTCTGATAATCACATCTACAGGAAGTATCTCTGATAATTACATCTATAGGAGGTATCTCTGATAATCACATCGACAGGAAGTATCTCTGATAATCACATCTACAGGAAGTGTCTCTGATAATCACATCGACAGGAAGTGTCTCTGATAATCACATCTACAGGAAGTATCTCTGATAATCACATCTACAGGAAGTGTCTCTGATATTCACATCTACTGGAAGTATCTCTGATAATTACATCTACAGGAAGTGTATCTGATAATCACATCTACAGGAAGTATCTCTGATAATCACATCTTCAGGAAGTATCTCTGATAATTACATCTACAGGAAGTGTCTCTGATAATTACATCTACAGGAAGTATCGCGGAAAATCACATCGACAGGAAGTATCTCTGATAATGACATCTACAGGAAGTATCTCTGATCATCACATCTACAGGAAGTATCTTTGATAATCACATCGACAGGAAGTATCTCTGATAATCACATCTACAGGAAGTATCTCTGATAATCACATCTACAGGAAGTGTCTCTGATAATCACATCTACAGGAAGTATCTCGGATAATCACATCTACAGGAGGTATCTCTGATAATCACATCTACAGGAAGTTTCTCTGATAATCACATCTACAGGAAGTGCCTCTGATAATCACATCCACAGGAAGTATCTCTGATAATCACATCTACAGGAAGTATCTCTGATAATCACATATACAGGAAGTATCTCGGATAATCACATCTACAGGAAGTGACTCTGATAATCACATCTACAGGAAGTATCTCTGATAATCACATATACAGGAAGTATCTCGGATAATCACATCTACAGGAAGTATCTCGGATAATCACATCTACAGGAAGTATCTCTGATAATCACATCTACAGGAAGTGCCTCTGATAATCACATCCACAGGAAGTATCTCTGATAATCACATCTACAGGAAGTATCTCTGATAATCACATATACAGGAAGTATCTCGGATAATCACATCTACAGGAAGTGACTCTGATAATCACATCTACAGGAAGTATCTCTGATAATCACATATACAGGAAGTATCTCGGATAATCACATCGACAGGAAGTATCTCGGATAATCACATCTACAGGAAGTATCTCTGATAATCACATCTACAGGAAGTGTCTCTGATAATCACATCTACAGGAAGTGTCTCTGATAATCACATCTACTGGAAGTATCTCTGATAATCACACCTACAGGAAGTATCTCTGATAATTACATCTATAGGAAGTATATCTGATAATCACATCTACAGGAAGTATCTCTGATAATCACATCGACAGGAAGTATCTCGGATAATCACACCTACAGGAAGTATCTCTGATAATCACATCTACAGGAAGTATCTCGGATAATCACATCTACAGGAAATATCTCTGATAATCACATCTACAGGAAGTATCTCGGATAATCACATCTACAGGAAGTGTCTCTGATAATCACATCTACACGAAGTGTCTCTGATAATCACATCTACAGGAAGTATCTCTGATAATCACATCGACAGGAAGTATCTCGGATAATCACATCTACAGGAACTATCTCTGATAATCACATCTACAGGAAGTATCTCTGATAATCACACCTACAGGAAGTATCTCTGATAATCACATCTACAGGAAGTATCTCTGATAATCACATCTACAGGAGGTATCACTGATAATCACATCTACAGGAAGTATCTCTGATAATCACACCTCCAGGAAGTATCTCTGATAATCACATCTACAGGAAGTATCTCTGATAATTACATCTACCGGAAGTATCTCTGATAATCACATCTACAGGAAGTGTCTCTGATAATCACATCTACAGGAGGTCTCTCTGATAATCACACCTACAGGAACTATCTCTGGTAATCACATCTACAGGAAGTATCTCTGATAATTACATCTATAGGAGGTATCTCTGATAATCAGATCTACTGGAGGTACCTCTGATAATCACATCTACAGGAAGTATCTCTGATAATTACATCTATAGGAAGTATCTCTGATAATCACATCTATAGGAAGTATCTCTGATAATCACATCTACAGGATGTATCTCTGATAATCACATCTACAGGAAGTATCTCTGATAATCACATCAACAGGAAGTATCTCGGATAATCACATCTACAGGAAGTGTCTCTGATAATCACATCGACAGGAAGTGTCTCTGATAATCACATCTACAGGAAGTATCTCTGATAATCACATCAACAGGAAGTGTCTCTGATAATCACATCTACTGGAAGTATCTCTGATAATCACACCTACAGGAAGTATCTCTGATAATTACATCTATAGGAATTATCTCTGATAATTACATCTACAGGAAGTATCTCGGATAATCACATCTACAGGAAGTATCTCGGATAATCACATCTACAGGAAGTATCTCGGATAATCACATCTACAGGAAGTGTCTCTGATAATCACATCTACAGGAAGTGTCTCTGATAATCACATCGACAGGAAGTATCTCTGATAATCACATCGACAGGAAGTATCTCGGATAATCACATCTTCAGGAACTATCTCTGATATTCACATCTACAGGAAGTATCTCTGATAATCACACCTACAGGAAGTATCTCTGATAATCACATCTACAGGAAGTATCTCTGATAATCACATCTACAGGAGGAATCACTGATAATCACATCTACAGGAAGTATCTCTGATAATCACATCTACAGGAAGTGACTCTGATAATCACATCTACAGGAAGGATCTCTGATAATCACATATACAGGAAGTATCTCGGATAATCATATCGACAGGAAGTATCTCGGATAATCACATCTACAGGAAGTATCTCTGATAATCACATCTACAGGAAGTGTCTCTGATAATCACATCTACAGGAAGTATCTCTGATAATCACATCGACAGTAAGTATCTCGGATAATCACATCTACAGGAAGTGTCTCTGATAATCACATCTACAGGAAGTATCTCAGATAATTACATCTATAGGAGGTATCTCTGATAATCACATCTACAGGAATTATTTCTGATAATCACATCTACCGGAAGTATTTCTGATAATCACATCTACAGTAAGTATCTCAGATAATCACATCTACAGGAGGTATCTCTGATAATCACATCTACAGGATGTATCTCTGATAATCACATCTACAGGAGGTATCTCGGATAATCACATCGACAGGAAGTATCTCGGATAATCACATGTACAGGAAGTGTCTCTGATAATCACATCGACAGGAAGTATCTCCGATAATCACATCTACAGGAAGTATCTCGGATAATCACATCTATAGGAAGTATCTCTGATAATCACATCTACAGGAAGTATCTCGGATAATCACATCTCCAGGAAGTATCTCTGATAATCACATCGACAGAAAGTATCTCTGATAATCACATCTACAGGAAGTATCTCTGATAATCACACCTACAGGAAGTATCTCTGATAATCACATCTACAGGAAGTGTCTCTGATAATCACATCTACAGGAGGTATCTCTGATAATCACATCTACAGGAAGTATCTCGGATAATCACATCTATAGGAAGTATCTCTGATAATCACATCTACAGGAAGTGTTTCGGATAATCACATCTACAGGAAGTATCTCTGATAATCACATCGACAGGAAGTATCTCGGATAATCACATCTACAGGAAGTATCTCTGATAATCACATCGACTGGAAGTGTCTTTGATAATCACATCTACAGGAGGTATCTCTGATAATCACATCTACCGGAAGTTTCTCGGATAATCACATCTACAGGAGGTATCTCGGATAATCACATGAACAGGAAGTATCTCTGATAATCACATCTACAGGAAGTATCTCGGATAATCACATCTACAGGAAGTATCTCTGATAATCACATCCACAGGAAGTATCTCTGATAATCACATCTACAGGAAGTGTCTCTGATAATCACATCGACAGGAAGTGTCTCTGATAATCACATCTACAGGAAGTATCTCTGATAATCACATCTACAGGAAGTATCTCTGATAATCACACCTACAGGAAGTATCTCTGATAATCACATCTACAGGAAGTATCTCTGATAATCACATCTACAGGAAGTATCTCTGATAATCACATCTACAGGTGGTATCTCGGATAATCACATCGACAGGAATTATCTCGGATAATGACATCAACAGAAAGTGTCTCTGATAATCACATCTACAGAAAGTATCTCTGTAATCACATCGACAGGAAATATCTCGGATAATCACATCAATAGGAAGTATCTCGGATAATCACATCAACAGGAAGTATCTCTGATAATCACATCTACAGGAAGTATCTCGGATAATCACATCTACTGGAAGTATCTCTGATAATCACATCTACAGGAAGTATGTCGGATAATCACATCTTCAGGCAGTATCTCTGATAATCACATCTACAGGAAGTATCTCTGATAATCACATATGCAGGAAGTATCTCGGATAATCACATCTAGAGGAAGTGTCTCTGATAATCACATCTACAGGAAGTATCTCGGATAATCACATCTCCAGGAAGTATCTCTGATAATCACATCGACAGAAAGTATCTCTGATAATCACATCTACAGGAAGTATCTCTGATAATCACACCTACAGGAAGTATCTCTGATAATCACATCTACAGGAAGTGTCTCTGATAATCACATCTACAGGAGGTATCTCTGATAATCACATCTACAGGAAGTATCTCGGATAATCACATCTATAGGAAGTATCTCTGATAATCACATCTACAGGAAGTGTCTCGGATAATCACATCTACAGGAAGTATCTCTGATAATCACATCGACAGGAAGTATCTCGGATAATCACATCTACAGGAAGTATCTCTGATAATCACATCGACTGGAAGTGTCTTTGATAATCACATCTACAGGAGGTATCTCTGATAATCACATCTACCGGAAGTTTCTCGGATAATCACATCTACAGGAGGTATCTCGGATAATCACATGAACAGGAAGTATCTCTGATAATCACATCTACAGGAAGTATCTCGGATAATCACATCTACAGGAAGTATCTCTGATAATCACATCCACAGGAAGTATCTCTGATAATCACATCTACAGGAAGTATCTCAGATAATCACATCTACAGGAGGTATCTCGGATAATCACATCGACAGGAATTATCTCGGATAATGACATCAACAGAAAGTGTCTCTGATAATCACATCTACAGAAAGTATCTCTGATAATCACATCGACAGGAAATATCTCGGATAATCACATCAACAGGAAGTATCTCGGATAATCACATCAACAGGAAGTATCTCAGATAATCACATCTCCAGGAGGTATCTCTGATAATCACATCTACAGGAAGTATCTCGGATAATCACATCTACAGGAAGTATCTTTGATAATCACATCGACAGGAAATACCTCTGATAATCACATCTTCAGGAAGTATCTCGGATAATCACATCTACTGGAAGTATCTCTGATAATCACATCTACAGGAAGTATGTCGGATAATCACATCTTCAGGCAGTATCTCTGATAATCACATCTACAGGAAGTATCTCTGATAATCACAAATGCAGGAAGTATCTCGGATAATCACATCTAGAGGAAGTGTCTCTGATAATCACATCTACAGGAAGTGTCTCTGATAATCACATCGACAGGAAGTGTCTCTGATAATCACATCTACAGGAAGTATCTCTGATAATCACATCTACAGGAAGTATCTCTGATAATCACACCTACAGGAAGTATCTCTGATAATCACATCTACAGGAAGTATCTCTGATAATCAAATCTACAGGAAGTATCTCGGATAATCACATCGACAGGAATTATCTCGGATAATGACATCAACAGAAAGTATCTCGGATAATCACATCAACAGGAAGTATCTCAGATAATCACATCTACAGGAGGTATCTCTGATAATCACATCTACAGGAGGTATCTCTGATAATCACATCTACAGGATGTATCTCTGATAATCACATCTACAGGAGGTATCTCTGATAATCACATCTACAGGAGGTATCTCTGATAATCACATCTACAGGATGTATCTCTGATAATCACATCTACAGGAGGTATCTCTGATAATCACATCTACAGGAGGTATCTCGGATAATCACATCGACAGGAAGTATCTCGGATAATCACATCTACCGGAAGTATCTCTGATAATCACATCGACAGAAAGTATCTCTGATAATCACATCTACAGGAAGTGTCTCTGATAATTAAATCTACAGGAAGTATCTCTGATAATTACATCTACAGGAAGTGTCTCTGATAATCACATCTACAGGAAGTATCTTTGATAATCACATCGACAGGAAGTACCTCTGATAATCACATCTTCAGGAAGTATCTCGGATAATCACATCTACTGGAAGTATCTCTGATAATCTCATCTACAGGAAGTATGTCGGATAATCACATCTTCAGGAAGTATCTCTGATAATCACATCTACAGGAAGTATCTCTGATAATCACATATGCAGAAAGTATCTCGGATAATCACATCTAGAGGAAGTGTCTCTGATAATCACATCTACAGGAAGTGTCTCTGATAATCACATCGACAGGAAGTGTATCTGATAATCACATCTACAGGAAGTATCTCTGATAATCACATCTACAGGAAGTATCTCTGATAATCACACCTACAGGAAGTATCTCTGATAATCACATCTACAGGAAGTATCTCTGATAATCACATTTACATGAAGTATCTCAGATAATCACATCTACAGGAGGTATCTCGGATAATCACATCGACAGGAATTATCTCGGATAATGACATCAACAGAAAGTGTCTCTGATAATCACATCTACAGAAAGTATCTCTGATAATCACATCGACAGGAAATATCTCGGATAATCACATCAACAGGAAGTATCTCGGATAATCACATCAACAGGAAGTATCTCAGATAATCACATCTACAGGAGGTATCTCTGATAATCACATCTACAGGAAGTATCTCGGATAATCACATCTACAGGAAGTATCTCTGATAATCACATCTACAGGAAGTGTCTCTGATAATTACATCTACAGGAAGTGTCTCTGATAATCACATCTACAGGAAGTGTCTCTGATAATTAAATCTACAGGAAGTATCTCTGATAATTACATCTACAGGAAGTGTCTCTGATAATCACATCTACAGGAAGTATCTTTGATAATCACATCGACAGGAAGTACCTCTGATAATCACATCTTCAGGAAGTATCTCTGATAATCACATCTACAGGAAGTATCTCTGATAATCACATATACAGGAAGTATCTCGGATAATCACATCTACAGGAAGTATCTCTGATAATCACATCTACAGGAAGTGTCTCTGATAATCACATCTACAGGAAGTATCTCGGATAATCACATCGACAGGAAGTATCTCTGATACTCACATCTACAGGAAGTATCTCGGATAATCACATCTTCAGGAAGTATCTCTGATAATCACATCTACAGGAAGTATCTCTGATAATCACATATACAGGAAGTATCTCGGATAATCACATCTACAGGAAGTATTTCTGATAATCACATCTACAGGAAGTATTTCTGATAATCACATCTACAGGAAGTATCTCAGATAATCACATCTACAGGAGGTATCTCTGATAATCACATCTACAGGATGTATCTCTGATAATCACATCTACAGGAGGTATCTCTGATAATCACATCTACAGGAGGTATCTCGGATAATCACATCGACAGGAAGTATCTCGGATAATCACATGTACAGGAAGTGTCTCTGATAATCACATCGACAGGAAGTATCTCCGATAATCACATCTCCAGGTAGTATCTCTGATAATTCCATCTGTAGGAGGTATCTCTGATAATCAGATCTACTGGAGGTACCTCTGATAATCACATCTGCAGGAAGTGTCTCTGATAATCACATCTGCAGGAAGTATCTCTGATAATCACACCTACAGGAAGTATCTCTGATAATCACACCTACAGGCAGTATCTCTGATAATCACATCTACAGGAGGTATCTCTGATAATCACATCTACAGGATGTATCTCTGATAATCACATCTACAGGAGGTATCTCTGATAATCACATCTACAGGAGGTATCTCGGATAATCACATCGACAGGAAGTATCTCGGATAATCACATGTACAGGAAGTGTCTCTGATAATCACATCTACAGTAAGTATCTCAGATAATCACATCTACAGGAGGTATCTCTGATAATCACATCTACAGGAGGTATCTCTGATAATCACATCTACAGGAGGTATCACTGATAATCACATCTACAGGAAGTATCTCTGATAATCACACCTACAGGAAGTATCTCTGATAATCACATCTACAGGAAGTATCTCTGATAATTACATCTACAGGAAGTATCTCTGATAATCACATCTGCAGGAAGTATCTCTGATAATCACACCTACAGGAAGTATCTCTGATAATCACACCTACAGGAAGTATCTCTGATAATCACATCTACAGGAAGTATCTCTGATAATTACATCTACAGGAAGTATCTCTGATAATCACATCTGCAGGAAGTATCTCTGATAATCACACCTACAGGAAGTATCTCTGATAATCACATCTACAGGAAGTATCTCTGATAATTACATCTACAGGAAGTATCTCGGATAATCACATCTACAGGAAGTATCTCTGATAATCACACCTACAGGAAGTGTTTCTGATAATGACATCTACAGGAAGTATCTCTGATAATCACATCTACAGGAGGTATCACTGATAATTACATCTACAGGAAGTATCTCGGATAATCACATCTACAGGAAGTATCTCTGATAATCACATCTACAGGAAGTATCTCTGATAATCACATATACAGGAAGTATCTCGGATAATCACATATACAGGAAGTATCTCGGATAATCACATCTACAGGAAGTATCTCTGATAATCACATCTACAGGAAGTGTCTCTGATAATCACATCTACAGGAAGTATCTCGGATAATCACATCGACAGGAAGTATCTCTGATACTCACATCTACAGGAAGTATCTCGGATAATCACATCTTCAGGAAGTATCTCTGATAATCACATCTACAGGAAGTATCTCTGATAATCACATATACAGGAAGTATCTCGGATAATCACATCTACAGGAAGTATTTCTGATAATCACATCTACAGGAAGTATTTCTGATAATCACATCTACAGGAAGTATCTCAGATAATCACATCTACAGGAGGTATCTCTGATAATCACATCTACAGGATGTATCTCTGATAATCACATCTACAGGAGGTATCTCTGATAATCACATCTACAGGAGGTATCTCGGATAATCACATCGACAGGAAGTATCTCGGATAATCACATGTACAGGAAGTGTCTCTGATAATCACATCGACAGGAAGTATCTCCGATAATCACATCTCCAGGTAGTATCTCTGATAATTCCATCTGTAGGAGGTATCTCTGATAATCAGATCTACTGGAGGTACCTCTGATAATCACATCTGCAGGAAGTGTCTCTGATAATCACATCTGCAGGAAGTATCTCTGATAATCACACCTACAGGAAGTATCTCTGATAATCACACCTACAGGCAGTATCTCTGATAATCACATCTACAGGAGGTATCTCTGATAATCACATCTACAGGATGTATCTCTGATAATCACATCTACAGGAGGTATCTCTGATAATCACATCTACAGGAGGTATCTCGGATAATCACATCGACAGGAAGTATCTCGGATAATCACATGTACAGGAAGTGTCTCTGATAATCACATCTACAGTAAGTATCTCAGATAATCACATCTACAGGAGGTATCTCTGATAATCACATCTACAGGAGGTATCTCTGATAATCACATCTACAGGAGGTATCACTGATAATCACATCTACAGGAAGTATCTCTGATAATCACACCTACAGGAAGTATCTCTGATAATCACATCTACAGGAAGTATCTCTGATAATTACATCTACAGGAAGTATCTCTGATAATCACATCTGCAGGAAGTATCTCTGATAATCACACCTACAGGAAGTATCTCTGATAATCACACCTACAGGAAGTATCTCTGATAATCACATCTACAGGAAGTATCTCTGATAATTACATCTACAGGAAGTATCTCTGATAATCACATCTGCAGGAAGTATCTCTGATAATCACACCTACAGGAAGTATCTCTGATAATCACATCTACAGGAAGTATCTCTGATAATTACATCTACAGGAAGTATCTCGGATAATCACATCTACAGGAAGTATCTCTGATAATCACACCTACAGGAAGTGTTTCTGATAATGACATCTACAGGAAGTATCTCTGATAATCACATCTACAGGAGGTATCACTGATAATTACATCTACAGGAAGTATCTCGGATAATCACATCTACAGGAAGTATCTCTGATAATCACATCTACAGGAAGTATCTCTCATAATCACATATACAGGAAGTATCTCGGATAATCACATCTACAGGAAGTGTCTCTGATAATCACATCGACAGGAAGTGTCTCTGATAATCACATCTCCAGGAAGTATCTCTGATAATCACATCTACAGGAAGTATCTCTGATAATCACATCTGCAGGAAGTATCTCTGATAATCAGACCTACAGGAAGTATCTCTGATAATTACATCTACAGGAAGTATCTCTGATAATCACACCTACAGGAAGTATCTCTGATAATCACATCTACAGGAAGTATCTCTGATAATCACAGCTACAGGAAGTATCTCGGATAATCACATCTACAGGAAGTATCCCTGATAATCACATCTACAGGAAGTATCTCTGATAATCACATCTAGAGGAAGTATCTCGGATAATCACATCTACAGGAAGTGTCTCTGATATCCACATCGACAGGAAGTGTCTCTGATAATCACATCTACAGGAAGTATCTCTGATAATCACATCTACAGGAAGTGTCTCTGATAATCACATCTACAGGAAGTATCTCTGATAATCACATCGACAGGAAGTATCGCGGATAATCACATCTACAGGAAGTATCTCTGATAATCACATCTACAGGAAGTATCTCTGATAATCACACCTACAGGAAGTATCTCTGATAATCACATCTACAGGAAGTGTCTCTGATAATCACATCTACAGGAAGTATCTCAGATCATTACATCTATAGGAGGTATCTCTGATAATCACATCTACAGGAAGTATTTCTGATAATCACATCTACAGGAAGTATTTCTGATAATCACATCTACAGTAAGTATCTCAGATAATCACATCTACAGGAGGTATCTCTGATAATCACATCTACAGGAGGTATCTCTGATAATCACATCTACAGGATGTATCTCTGATAATCACATCTACAGGAGGTATCTCGGATAATCACATCGACAGGAAGTATCTCGAATAATCACATGTACAGGAAGTGTCTCTGATAATCACATCGACAGGAAGTATCTCCGATAATCACATCTACAGGAAGTATCTCGGATAATCACATCTATAGGAAGTATCTCTGATAATCACATCTACAGGAAGTATCTCGGATAATCACATCTACAGGAAGTATCTCTGATAATCACATCGACAGAAAGTATCTCTGATAATCACATCTACAGGAAGTATCTCTGATAATCACACCTACAGGAAGTATCTCTGATAATCACATCTACAGGAAGTGTCTCTGATAATCACATCTAAAGGAAGTATCTCTGATAATCACATCTACAGGAAGTATCTCGGATAATCACATCTATAGGAAGTATCTCTGATAATCACATCTACAGGAAGTGTCTCGGATAATCACATCTACAGGAAGTATCTCTGATAATCACATCGACAGGAAGTATCTCGGATAATCACACCTACAGGAAGTATCTCTGATAATCACATCGACTGGAAGTGTCTTTGATAATCACATCTACAGGAGGTATCTCTGATAATCACATCTACAGGAAGTATCTCTGATAATCACATCTACAGGAAGTATCTCAGATAATCACATCTACAGGAGGTATCTCGGATAATCACATCGACAGGAATTATCTCGGATAATGACATCAACAGAAAGTGTCTCTGATCATCACATGTACAGAAAGTATCTCTGATAATCACATCGACAGGAAATATCTCGGATAATCACATCAACAGAAAGTATCTCGGATAATCACATCAACAGGAAGTATCTCAGATAATCACATCTACAGGAGGTATCTCTGATAATCACATCTACAGGAAGTATCTCGGATAATCACATCTACAGGAAGTATCTCTGATAATCACATCTACAGGAAGTATCTCGGATAATCACATCTACAGGAAGTATCTCTGATAATCACAACTACAGGAAGTCTCTCTGATAATCACATCTACAGGAAGTATCTCGGATAATCACATCTACAGGAAGTATCTCTGATACTCACATCTACAGGAAGTATCTCGGATAATCACATCTTCAGGAAGTATCTCTGATAATCACATCTACAGGAAGTATCTCTGATAATCACATATACAGGAAGTATCTCGAATAATCACATCTACAGGAAGTGTCTCTCATAATCACATCTACAGGAAGTGTCTCTGATAATCACATCGACAGGAAGTGTCTCTGATAATCACATCTACAGGAAGTATCTCTGATAATCACATCTACAGGAAGTATCTCTGATAATCATACCTACAGGAAGTATCTCTCATAATCACATCTACAGGAAGTATCTCGGATAATCACATCTACAGGAAGTATCTCTGATAATCACATCTACAGGAAGTATCTCTGATAATCACATATACAGGAAGTATCTCGGATAATCACATCTACAGGAAGTGTCTCTGATAATCACATCGACAGGAAGTGTCTCTGATAATCACATCTACTGGAAGTATCTCTGATAATCACATCTACAGGAAGTGTCTCTGATAATCACATCTACAGGAAGTATCCCTGATAATCACACCTACAGGAAGTATCTCTGATAATCACATCTACAGGAAGTGTCTCTGATAATCACATCTACAGGAAGTATCTCTGATAATCACATCTACAGGAAGTATCTCTGATAATCACATCTGCAGGAAGTATCTCTGATAATCACATCTACAGGAAGTGTCTCTAATGATCACAGCTACAGGAAGTATCTCTGATAATCACACCTACAGGATGTATCTCAGATAATCACATCTACAGGAAGTATCTCTGATAATTACATCTACAGGAAGTATCTCTGGTAATCACATCTACAGGAAGTATCTCTGATAATTACATCTATAGGAGGTATCTCTGATAATCAGATCTACTGGAGGTACCTCTGATAATCACATCTACAGGAAGTATCTCAGATAATTACATCTATAGGAGGCATCTCTGATAATCACATCTACAGGAAGTATCTCTGATAATCACACCTACAGGAAGTATCTCTGATAATCACATCGACAGGAAGTATCTCTGATAATCACATCTACAGGAAGTATCTCGGATAATCACATCTACAGGAAGTATCTCTGATAATCACATCTACAGGAAGTATCTCTGATAATCACATATGCAGGGAGTATCTCGGATAATCACATCTACAGGAAGTGTCTCTGATAATCACATCGACAGGAAGTGTCTCTGATAATCACATCTACCGGAAGTATCTCTGATAATCACACCTACAGGAAGTATCTCTCATAATAACATTAACAGGAAGTGTCTCTGATAATCACATCTACAGGAAGTAACTCTGATAATCACATCTACAGGAGGTATCACTGATAATCACATCTACAGGAAGTATCTCTGATAATCACACCGACAGGAAGTATCTCTGATAATCACATCTACAGGAAGTATCTCTGATAATTACATCTACAGGAAGTATCTCTGATAATCACATCTGCAGGAAGTATCTCTGATAATCACACCTACAGGAAGTATCTCTGATAATCACATCTACAGGAAGTATCTCTGATAATTACATCTACAGGAAGTATCTCGGATAATCACATCTACAGGAAGTATCTCTGATAATCACACCTACAGGAAGTGTCTCTGATAATCACATCTACAGGAAGTATCTCTGATAATCACATCTACAGGAGGTATCACTGATAATTACATCTACAGGAAGTATCTCGGATAATCACATCTACAGGAAGTATCTCTGATAATCACATCTACAGGAAGTATCTCTGATAATCACATATACAGGAAGTATCTCGGATAATCACATCTACAGGAAGTGTCTCTGATAATCACATCGACAGGAAGTGTCTCTGATAATCACATCTACAGGAAGTGTCTCTGAAAATCACATCGACAGGAAGTATCTCTGATAATCACATCTACAGGAAGTATCTCTGATAATCACATCTACAGGAGGTATCACTGATAATCACATCTACAGGAAGTATCTCTGATAATCACACCTACAGGAAGTATCTCTGATAATCACACCTACAGGAAGTATCTCTGATAATTACATCTACAGGAAGTATCTCTGATAATCACATTTACAGGAAGTATCTCTGATAATCACATCTACAGGAAGTATCTCGGATAATCACATCTACAGGAAGTATCCCTGATAATCACATCTACAGGAAGTATCTCTGATAATCACATCTAGAGGAAGTATCTCGGATAATCACATCTACAGGAAGTGTCTCTGATATCCACATCGACAGGAAGTGTCTCTGATAATCACATCTACAGGAAGTATATCTGATAATCACATCTACAGGAAGTGTCTCTGATAATCACATCTACAGGAAGAATCTCTGATAATCACATCGACAGGAAGTATCGCGGATAATCACATCTACAGGAAGTATCTCTGATAATCACATCTACAGGAAGAATCTCTGATAATCACACCTACAGGAAGTATCTCTGATAATCACATCTACAGGAAGTGTCTCTGATAATCACATCTACAGGAAGTATCTCAGATAATTACATCTATAGGAGGTATCTCTGATAATCACATCTACAGGAAGTATTTCTGATAATCACATCTACAGGAAGTATTTCTGATAATCACATCTACAGTAAGTATCTCAGATAATCACATCTACAGGAGGTATCTCTGATAATCACATCTACAGGAGGTATCTCTGATAATCACATCTACAGGATGTATCTCTGATAATCACATCTACAGGAGGTATCTCTGATAATCACATCTACAGGATGTATCTCTGATAATCACATCTACAGGAGGTATCTCTGATAATCACATCTACAGGAGGTATCTCGGATAATCACATCGACAGGAAGTATCTCGGATAATCACATCTACCGGAAGTATCTCTGATAATCACATCGACAGAAAGTATCTCTGATAATCACATCTACAGGAAGTGTCTCTGATAATTAAATCTACAGGAAGTATCTCTGATAATTACATCTACAGGAAGTGTCTCTGATAATCACATCTACAGGAAGTATCTTTGATAATCACATCGACAGGAAGTACCTCTGATAATCACATCTTCAGGAAGTATCTCGGATAATCACATCTACTGGAAGTATCTCTGATAATCTCATCTACAGGAAGTATGTCGGATAATCACATCTTCAGGAAGTATCTCTGATAATCACATCTACAGGAAGTATCTCTGATAATCACATATGCAGAAAGTATCTCGGATAATCACATCTAGAGGAAGTGTCTCTGATAATCACATCTACAGGAAGTGTCTCTGATAATCACATCGACAGGAAGTGTCTCTGATAATCACATCTACAGGAAGTATCTCTGATAATCACATCTACAGGAAGTATCTCTGATAATCACACCTACAGGAAGTATCTCTGATAATCACATCTACAGGAAGTATCTCTGATAATCACATTTACATGAAGTATCTCAGATAATCACATCTACAGGAGGTATCTCGGATAATCACATCGACAGGAATTATCTCGGATAATGACATCAACAGAAAGTGTCTCTGATAATCACATCTACAGAAAGTATCTCTGATAATCACATCGACAGGAAATATCTCGGATAATCACATCAACAGGAAGTATCTCGGATAATCACATCAACAGGAAGTATCTCAGATAATCACATCTACAGGAGGTATCTCTGATAATCACATCTACAGGAAGTATCTCTGATAATCACATCTACAGGAAGTATCTCTGATAATCACATCTACAGGAAGTGTCTCTGATAATTACATCTACAGGAAGTGTCTCTGATAATCACATCTACAGGAAGTGTCTCTGATAATTAAATCTACAGGAAGTATCTCTGATAATTACATCTCCAGGAAGTGTCTCTGATAATCACATCTACAGGAAGTATCTTTGATAATCACATCGACAGGAAGTACCTCTGATAATCACATCTTCAGGAAGTATCTCTGATAATCACATCTATAGGAAATATCTCTGATAATCACATATACAGGAAGTATCTCGGATAATCACATCTACAGGAAGTATCTCTGATAATCACATCTACAGGAAGTGTCTCTGATAATCACATCTACAGGAAGTATCTCGGATAATCACATCGACAGGAAGTATCTCTGATACTCACATCTACAGGAAGTATCTCGGATAATCACATCTTCAGGAAGTATCTCTGATAATCACATCTACAGGAAGTATCTCTGATAATCACATATACAGGAAGTATCTCGGATAATCACATCTACAGGAAGTATTTCTGATAATCACATCTACAGGAAGTATTTCTGATAATCACATCTACAGGAAGTATCTCAGATAATCACATCTACAGGAGGTATCTCTGATAATCACATCTCCAGGATGTATCTCTGATAATCACATCTACAGGAGGTATCTCTGATAATCACATCTACTGGAGGTATCTCGGATAATCACATCGACAGGAAGTATCTCGGATAATCACATGTACAGGAAGTGTCTCTGATAATCACATCGACAGGAAGTATCTCCGATAATCACATCTCCAGGTAGTATCTCTGATAATTCCATCTGTAGGAGGTATCTCTGATAATCAGATCTACTGGAGGTACCTCTGATAATCACATCTGCAGGAAGTGTCTCTGATAATCACATCTGCAGGAAGTATCTCTGATAATCACACCTACAGGAAGTATCTCTGATAATCACACCTACAGGCAGTATCTCTGATAATCACATCTACAGGAAGTGTCTCTGATAATTACATCTACAGGAAGTATCTCTGATAATCACATCTACAGGAAGTATCTCTGATAATCACACCTACAGGAAGTATCTCTGATAATCACATCTACAGGAAGTGTCTCTGATAATCACAGCTACAGGAAGTATCTCTGATAATCAGATCTACTGGAGGTACCTCTGATAATCACATCTACAGGAAGTATCTCAGATAATTACATCTATAGGAGGTATCTCTGATAATCACATCTACAGGAAGTATTTCTGATAATCACATCTACAGGAAGTATTTGTGTTAATCACATCTACAGGAAGTATCTCAGATAATCACATCTACAGGAGGTATCTCTGATAATCACATCTACAGGAGGTATCTCTGATAATCACATCTACTGGGGTATCTCGGATAATCACATTGACAGGAAGTATCTCGGATAATCACATGTACAGGAAGTGTCTCTGATAATCACATCGACAGGAAGTATTTCCGATAATCACATCTACAGGAAGTATCTCGGATAATCACATTGACAGGAAGTATCTCGGATAATCACATGTACAGGAAGTATCTCTGATAATCACATCTACAGGAAGTATCTCGGATAATCACATCTACAGGAAGTATCTCTGATAATCACATCTACAGGAAGTGTCTCTGATAATCACATCTACAGGAAGTATCTCTGATAATCACATCTACAGGAAGTATCTCTGATAATCACATCTACAGGAGGTATCTCGGATAATCACTTCGACAGGAAGTATCTCGGATAATCACATGTACAGGAAGTGTCTCTGATAATCACATCGACAGGAAGTATCTCCGATAATCACATCTACATGAAGTATCTCTGATAATTACATCTATAGGAGGTATGTCTGATAATCAGATCTACTGGAGGTACCTCTGATAATCACATCTGCAGGAAGTGTCTCTGATAATCACATCTGCAGGAAGTATCTCTGATAATCACATCTACAGGAAGTATCTCGGATAATCACATCTACAGGAAGTATCTCTGATAATCACATCTACAGGAAGTGTCTCTGATAATCACATCTACAGGAAGTATCTCGGATAATCACATCGACAGGAAGTATCTCTGATACTCACATCTACAGGAAGTATCTCGGATAATCACATCTTCAGGAAGTATCTCTGATAATCACATCTACAGGAAGTATCTCTGATAATCACATATACAGGAAGTATCTCGGATAATCACATCTACAGGAAGTATTTCTGATAATCACATCTACAGGAAGTATTTCTGATAATCACATCTACAGGAAGTATCTCTGATAATCACATCTACAGGAGGTATCACTGATAATCACATCTACAGGAAGTATCCCTCATAATCACACCTACAGGAAGTATCTCTGATAATCACATCTACAGGAAGTATCTCTGATAATCACACCTACAGGAAGTATCACCGATAATCACATCTACAGGAAGTGTCTCTGATAATCACAGCTACAGGAAGTATCTCTGATAATCACACCTACAGGATGTATCTCAGATAATCACATCTACAGGAAGTATCTCTGATAATTACATCTACAGGAAGTATCTCTGGTAATCACATCTACAGGAAGTATCTCTGATAATTACATCTATAGGAGGTATCTCTGATAATCAGATCTACTGGAGGTACCTCTGATAATCACATCTACAGGAAGTATCTCAGATAATTACATCTATAGGAGGTATCTCTGATAATCACATCTACCGGAAGTATTTCTGATAATCACATCTACAGGAAGTATTTCTGATAATCACATCTACAGGAAGTATCTCAGATAATCACATCTACAGGAGGTATCTCTGATAATCACATCTACAGGAGGTATCTCTGATAATCACATCTACAGGGGATATCTCGGATAATCACATCGACAGGAAGTATCTCGGATAATCACATGTACAGGAAGTGTCTCTGATAATCACATCGACAGGAAGTATTTCCGATAATCACATCTACAGGAAGTATCTCGGATAATCACTTCTATAGGAAGTATCTCTGATAATCACATCTACAGGAAGTATCTCGGATAATCACATCTACAGGAAGTATCTCTGATAATCACATCTACAGGAAGTGTCTCTGATAATCACATCTACAGGAAGTATCTCTGATAATCACACCTACTGGAAGTGTCTCTGATAATCACATCAACAGGAAGTATCTCTGATAATTACATCTACAGGAAGTATCTCTGGTAATCACATCTACAGGAAGTATCTTTGATAATCACATCGACAGGAAGTACCTCTGATAATCACATCTTCAGGAAGTATCTCGGATAATCACATCTACTGGAAGTATCTCTGATAATCTCATCTACAGGAAGTATGTCGGATAATCACATCTTCAGGAAGTATCTCTGATAATCACATCTACAGGAAGTATCTCTGATAATCACATATGCAGAAAGTATCTCGGATAATCACATCTAGAGTAAGTGTCTCTGATAATCACATCTACAGGAAGTGTCTCTGATAATCACATCGACAGGAAGTGTCTCTGATAATCACATCTACAGGAAGTATCTCTGATAATCACATCTACAGGAAGTATCTCTGATAATCACACCTACAGGAAGTATCTCTGATAATCACATCTACAGGAAGTATCTCTGATAATCACATTTACATGAAGTATCTCTGATAATCACATCTACAGGAGGTATCTCGGATAATCACATCTACAGGAAGTATCTCAGATAATTACATCTATAGGAGGTATCTCTGATAATCACATCTACCGGAAGTATTTCTGATAATCACATCTACAGGAAGTATTTCTGATAATCACATCTACAGGAAGTATCTCAGATAATCACATCTACAGGAGGTATCTCTGATAATCACATCTACAGGAGGTATCTCTGATAATCACATCTACAGGGGATATCTCGGATAATCACATCGACAGGAAGTATCTCGGATAATCACATGTACAGGAAGTGTCTCTGATAATCACATCGACAGGAAGTATTTCCGATAATCACATCTACAGGAAGTATCTCGGATAATCACTTCTATAGGAAGTATCTCTGATAATCACATCTACAGGAAGTATCTCGGATAATCACATCTACAGGAAGTATCTCTGATAATCACATCTACAGGAAGTGTCTCTGATAATCACATCTACAGGAAGTATCTCTGATAATCACACCTACTGGAAGTGTCTCTGATAATCACATCAACAGGAAGTATCTCTGATAATTACATCTACAGGAAGTATCTCTGGTAATCACATCTACAGTAAGTATCTCTGATAATTACATCTATAGGAGGTATCTCTGATAATCAGATCTACTGGAGGTACCTCTGATAATCACATCTGCAGGAAGTATCTCAGATAATTACATCTATAGGAGGTATCTCTGATAATCACATCTACAGGAAGTATTTCTGATAATCTAATCTACAGGAAGTATCTCAGACAATCACATCTACAGGAAGTATCTCTGATAATCACACCTACAGGAAGTATCTCTGATAATCACATCGACAGGAGGTATCTCTGATAATCACATCTACAGGAAGTATCTCTGATAATCACATCTACAGAGAGTATCTCTGATAATCACATCGACAGAAAGCATCTCTGATAATCACATCTACAGGAGGTATCTCTGATAATCACATCTACAGGAAGTATCTCTGATAATCACATCTACAGGAGGTATCTCTGATAATCACATCTACAGGAGGTATCTCAGATAATCACATCGACAGGAAGTATCTCGGATAATCACGTGTACAGGAAGTGTCTCTGATAATCACATCGACAGGAAGTATCTCCGATAATCACATGTACAGGAAGTATCTCGGATAATCACATGAACAGGAAGTATCTCTGATAATCACATCTACAGGAAGTGTCTCGGATAATCACATCTACAGGAAGTATCTCTGATAATCACATCGACAGGAAGTATCTCTGATAATCACATCTACAGGAAGTATCTCGGATAATCACATCTACAGGAAGTGTCTCTGATAATCACATCTACAGGAAGTGTCTCTGATAATCACATCGACAGGAAGTGTCTCGGATAATCACATCTACAGGAAGTATCTCTGATAATCACATCTACAGGAAGTATCTCTGATAATCACATCTACAGGAAGTATCTCGGATAATCACATCTACAGGAAGTATCTCTGATAATCACATCTACACGAAGTATCCCTGATAATCACATATACAGGAAGTATCTCGGATAATCACATCTACAGGAAGTGTCTCTGAAAGTCACATCGACAGGAAGTGTCTCTGATAATCACATCTACAGGAAGTATCTCTGATAATCACATCTACAGGAAGTGTCGCTGATAATCACATCTACAGGAAGTATCCCTGATAATCACACCTACAGGAAGTATCTCTGATAATCACATCTACAGGAAGTGTCTCTGACAATCACATCTACAGGAAGTATCTCTGATAATTACATCTACAGGAAGTGTCTCTGATAATCACATCGACAGGAAGTATTTCCGATAATCACATCTACAGGAAGTATCTCGGATAATCACTTCTATAGGAAGTATCTCTGATAATCACATCTACAGGAAGTATCTCGGATAATCACATCTACAGGAAGTATCTCTGATAATCACTTCTACAGGAAGTGTCTCTGATAATCACATCTACAGGAAGTATCTCTGATAATCACACCTACTGGAAGTGTCTCTGATAATCACATCAACAGGAAGTATCTCTGATAATTACATCTACAGGAAGTATCTCTGGTAATCACATCTACAGTAAGTATCTCTGATAAGTACATCTATAGGAGGTATCTCTGATAATCAGATCTACTGGAGGTACCTCTGATAATCACATCTGCAGGAAGTATCTCAGATAATTACATCTAAAGGAGGTATCTCTGATAATTACATCTACTGGAAGTATTTCTGATAATCACATCTACAGGAAGTGTCTCTGATAATCACATCGACAGGAGGTATCTCTGATAATCATATCTACAGGAGGTATCTCTGATAATCTAATCTACAGGAAGTATCTCAGATAATCACATCTACAGGAAGTATCTCTGATAATCACATCGACAGAAGGTTTCTCTCATAATCACATCTATAGGAAGTATCTCTGATAATCACACCTACAGGAAGTATCTCTGATAATCACATCGACAGGAGGTATCTCTGATAATCACATCTACAGGAAGTATCTCTGATAATCACATCTACAGGAAGTATCTCTGATAATCACATCGACAGAAAGCATCTCTGATAATCACATCTACAGGAGGTATCTCTGATAATCACATCTACAGGAAGTATCTCTGATAATCACATCTACAGGAGGTATCTCTGATAATCACATCTACAGGAGGTATCTCAGATAATCACATCGACAGGAAGTATCTCGGATAATCAAGTGTACAGGAAGTGTCTCTGATAATCACATCGACAGGAAGTATCTCCGATAATCACATGTACAGGAAGTATCTCGGATAATCACATGAACAGGAAGTATCTCTGATAATCACATCTACAGGAAGTGTCTCGGATAATCACATCTACAGGAATTATCTTGGATAATCACATCTACAGGAAGTATCTCTGATAATCACATCTACAGGAAGTATCTCGGATAATCACATCTACAGGAAGTGTCTCTGATAATCACATCTACAGGAAGTGTCTCTGATAATCACATCGACAGGAAGTGTCTCGGATAATCACATCTACAGGAAGTATCTCTGATAATCACACCTACAGGAAGTATCTCTGATAATCACATCTACAGGAAGTATCTCGGATAATCACATCTACAGGAAGTATCTCTGATAATCACATCTACACGAAGTATCCCTGATAATCACATATACAGGAAGTATCTCGGATAATCACATCTACAGGAAGTGTCTCTGATAATCACATCGACAGGAAGTGTCTCTGATAATCACATCTACAGGAAGTATCTCTGATAATCACACCTACAGGAAGTGTCTCTGATAATCACATCTACAGGAAGTATCCCTGATAATCACACCTACAGGAAGTATCTCTGATAATCACATCTACAGGAAGTGTCTCTGACAATCACATCTACAGGAAGTATCTCTGATAATTACATCTACAGGAAGTATCTCTGATAATCACACCTACAGGATGTATCTCAGATAATCACATCGACAGGAGGTATCTCTGATAATCACATCTACAGGAAGTATCTCTGATAATCACATCTACAGGAAGTATCTCTGATAATCACATCGACAGAAAGCATCTCTGATAATCACATCTACAGGAGGTATCTCTGATAATCACATCTACAGGAAGTATCTCTGATAATCACATCTACAGGAGGTATCTCTGATGATCACATCTACAGGAGGTATCTCAGATAATCACATCGACAGGAAGTATCTCGGATAATCACGTGTACAGGAAGTGTCTCTGATAATCACATCGACAGGAAGTATCTCCGATAATCACATGTATAGGAAGTATCTCGGATAATCACATGAACAGGAAGTATCTCTGATAATCACATCTACAGTAAGTGTCTCGGATAATCACATCTACAGGAAGTATCTCTGATAATCACATCGACAGGAAGTATCTCTGATAGTCACATCTACAGGAAGTATCTCGGATAATCACATCTACAGGAAGTGTCTCTGATAATCACATCTACAGGAAGTGTCTCTGATAATCACATCGACAGGAAGTGTCTCTGATAATCACATCTACAGGAAGTATCTCTGATAATCACACCTACAGGAAGTATCTCTGATAATCACATCTACAGGAAGTATCTCGGATAATCACATCTACAGGAAGTATCTCTGATAATCACATCTACAGGAAGTATCTCTGATAATCACATCGACAGGAAGTGTCTCTGATAATCACATCTACAGGAAGTATCTCTGATAATCACACCTACAGGAAGTATCTCTGATAATCACATCGACAGGAAGTGTCTCTGATAATCACATCTACAGGAAGTATCTCTGATAATCACACCTACAGGAAGTATCTCTGATAATCACATCTACAGGAAGTATCTCGGATAATCACATCTACAGGAAGTATCTCGGATAATGACATCTACAGGAAGTGTCTCTGATAATCACATCGACAGGAAGTGTCTCTGATAATCACATCTACAGGAAGTGTCTCTGATAATCACATCTACAGGAAGTATCCCTCATAATCACACCTACAGGAAGTATCTCTGATAATCACATCTACAGGATGTGTCTCTGACAATCACATCTACAGGAAGTATCTCTGATAATCACATCTACAGGAGGTATCACTGATAATCACAACTACAGGAAGTATCTCTGATAATCACACCTACAGGAAGTATCTCTGATAATTACATCTACAGGAAGTATCTCTGATAATCACATCTACAGGAAGTATCTCTGATAATAACACCTACAGGAAGTATCTCTGATAATCACATCTACAGGAAGTGTCTCTAATAATCACAGCTACAGGAAGTATCTCTGATAATCACACCTACAGGATGTATCTCAGATAATCACATCTACAGGAAGTATCTCTGATAATTACATCTACAGGAATTATCTCTGGTAATCACATCTACAGGAAGTATCTCTGATAATTACATCTATAGGAGGTATCTCAGATAATCAGATCTCCTGGAGGTACCTCTGATAATCACATCTACAGGAAGTATCTCAGATAATTACATCTATAGGAGGTATCTCTGATAATCACATCTACAGGAAGTATTTCTGATAATCAAATCTACAGGAAGTATTTCTTATAATCACATCTACAGGAAGTATCTCAGATAATCACATCTACAAGAGGTATCTCTGATAATCACATCTACAGGATGTATCTCTGATAATCACATCTACAGGATGTGTCTCGGATAATCACATCTACAGGAAGTATCTCTGATAATCACATCGACAGGAAGTATCTCTGATAATCACATCTACAGGAAGTATCTCTGATAATCACACCTACAGGAAGTATCTCTGATAATCACATCTACAGGAAGTGTCTCCGATAATCACATCTCCAGGAAGTATCTCTGATAATCACATCGACAGCAAGTATCTCTGATAATCACCTCTACAGGAAGTATCTCTGATAATTACATCTACAGGAAGTATCTCTGGTAATCACATCTACAGTAAGTATCTCTGATAATTACATCTATAGGAGGTATCTCTGATAATCAGATCTACTGGAGGTACCTCTGATAATCACATCTGCAGGACGTGTCTCTGATAATTACATCTATAGGAGGTATCTCTGATAATCACATCTACAGGAAGTATTTCTGATAATCACATCTATAGGAAGTATTTCTGATAATCACATCTACAGGAAGTATCTCAGATAATCACATCTACAGGAGGTATCTCTGATAATCACATCTATAGGATGTATCTCTGATAATCACATCTACAGGAGGTATCTCTGATAATCACATCTTCAGGAGGTATCTCGGATAATCACATCGACAGGAAGTATCTCGGATAATCACATGGACAGGAAGTGTCTCTGATAATCACATCGACAGGAAGTATCTCCGATAATCACATCTACAGGAAGTATCTCTGATAATTACATCCACAGGAAGTATCTCTGGTAATCACATCTACAGGATGTATCTCTGATAATCACATCTACAGGAGGTATCTCTGATAATCACATCTACAGGAGGTATCTCGGATAATCACATCGACAGGAAGTATCTCCGATAATCACATCTACAGGAAGTATCTCGGATAATCACATCTATAGGAAGTATCTCTGATAATCACATCTACAGGATGTGTCTCGGATAATCACATCTACAGGAAGTATTTCTGATAATCACATCGACAGGAAGTATCTCTGATAATCACATCTACAGGAAGTATCTCTGATAATTACATCTATAGGAGGTATCTCTGATAATCAGATCTCCTGGAGGTACCTCTGATAATCACATCTACAGGAAGTATCTCAGATAATTACATCTATAGGAGGTATCTCTGATAATCACATCTACAGGAAGTATTTCTGATAATCACATCTACAGGAAGTATTTCTGATAATCACATCTACAGGAAGTATCTCTGATAATCACATCGACAGGAGGTATCTCTGATAATCACATCTACAGGAAGTATCTCTGATAATCACATCTACAGGAAGTATCTCTGATAATCACATCGACAGAAAGCATCTCAGATAATCACATCCACAGGAGGTATCTCTGATAATCACATCTACAGGATGTATCTCTGATAATCACATCTACAGGAGGTATCTCTGATAATCACATCTACAGGAGGTATCTCGGATAATCACATCGACAGGAAGTATCTCGGATAATCACATGTACAGGAAGTGTCTCTGATAATCACATCGACAGGAAGTATCTCCGATAATCACATCTCCAGGTAGTATCTCTGATAATTCCATCTGTAGGAGGTATCTCTGATAATCAGATCTACTGGAGGTACCTCTGATAATCACATCTGCAGGAAGTGTCTCTGATAATCACATCTGCAGGAAGTATCTCTGATAATCACACCTACAGGAAGTATCTCTGATAATCACA
The DNA here is from genome assembly GCF_047496795.1 of Chiloscyllium punctatum. Taxonomy (NCBI): domain Eukaryota; kingdom Metazoa; phylum Chordata; class Chondrichthyes; order Orectolobiformes; family Hemiscylliidae; genus Chiloscyllium; species Chiloscyllium punctatum. The sequence continues at coordinate 70,473,808 of NC_092756.1, read as the reverse complement.
CCTACAGGCAGTATCTCTGATAATCACATCTACAGGAAGTGTCTCTGATAATCACATCTACAGGAAGTATCTCTGATAATCACATCTACAGGAGGTATCACTGATAATCACATCTACAGGAAGTATCTCTGATAATCACACCTACAGGAAGTATCTCTGATAATCACATCTACAGGAAGTATCTCTGATAATTACATCTACAGGAAGTATCTCTGATAATCACATCTACAGGAAGTATCTCTGATAATCACACCTACAGGAAGTATCTCTGATAATCACACCTACAGGAAGTATCTCTGATAATCACATCTACAGGAAGTATCTCAGATAATTACATCTATAGGAGGTATCTCTGATAATCACATCTACAGGAAGTATTTCTGATAATCACATCTACAGGAAGTATTTCTGATAATCACATCTACAGTAAGTATCTCAGATAATCACATCTACAGGAGGTATCTCGGATAATCACATCGACAGGAAGTATCTCGGATAATCACATGGACAGGAAGTGTCTCTGATAATCACATCGACAGGAAGTATCTCCGATAATCACATCTACAGGAAGTATCTCTGATAATTCCATCCACAGGAAGTATCTCTGGTAATCACATCTACAGGAAGTATCTCTGATAATTACATCTATAGGAGGTATCTCTGATAATCAGATCTACTGGAGGTACCTCTGATAATCACATCTACAGGAAGTATCTCAGATAATTACATCTATAGGAGGTATCTCTGATAATCACATCTACAGGAAGTATTTCTGATAATCACATCTACAGGAAGTATTTCTGATAATCACATCTACAGGAAGTATCTCTGATAATCACATCGACAGGAGGTATCTCTGATAATCACATCTACAGGAAGTATCTCTGATAATCACATCTACAGGAAGTATCTCTGATAATCACATCGACAGAAAGCATCTCAGATAATCACATCTACAGGAGGTATCTCTGATAATCACATCTACAGGATGTATCTCTGATAATCACATCTACAGGAGGTATCTCTGATAATCACATCTACAGGAGGTATCTCGGATAATCACATCGACAGGAAGTATCTCGGATAATCACATGTACAGGAAGTGTCTCTGATAATCACATCGACAGGAAGTATCTCCGATAATCACATCTCCAGGTAGTATCTCTGATAATTCCATCTGTAGGAGGTATCTCTGATAATCAGATCTACTGGAGGTACCTCTGATAATCACATCTGCAGGAAGTGTCTCTGATAATCACATCTGCAGGAAGTATCTCTGATAATCACACCTACAGGAAGTATCTCTGATAATCACACCTACAGGCAGTATCTCTGATAATCACATCTACAGGAAGTGTCTCTGATAATCACATCTACAGGAAGTATCTCTGATAATCACATCTACAGGAGGTATCACTGATAATCACATCTACAGGAAGTATCTCTGATAATCACACCTACAGGAAGTATCTCTGATAATTCCATCTGTAGGAGGTATCTCTGATAATCAGATCTACTGGAGGTACCTCTGATAATCACATCTGCAGGAAGTGTCTCTGATAATCACATCTGCAGGAAGTATCTCTGATAATCACACCTACAGGAAGTATCTCTGATAATCACATCTCCAGGAAGTATCTCAGATAATTACATCTATAGGAGGTATCTCTGATAATCACATCTACAGGAAGTATTTCTGATAATCACATCTACAGGAAGTATCTCTGATAATCACATCAACAGGAGGTATCTCAGATAATCACATCTACAGGAGGTATCTCTGATAATCACATCTACAGGAGGTATCTCTGATAATCACATCTACAGGATGTATCTCTGATAATCACATCTACAGGAGGTATCTCTGATAATCACATCTACAGGAGGTATCTCTGATAATCACATCTACAGGATGTATCTCTGATAATCACATCTACAGGAGGTATCTCTGATAATCACATCTTCAGGAGGTATCTCGGATAATCACATCGACAGGAAGTATCTCGGATAATCACATCTACCAGAAGTATCTCTGATAATCACATCGACAGAAAGTATCTCTGATAATCACATCTACAGGAAGTGTCTCTGATAATTAAATCTACAGGAAGTATCTCTGATAATTACATCTACAGGAAGTGTCTCTGATAATCACATCTACAGGAAGTATCTTTGATAATCACATCGACAGGAAGTACCTCTGATAATCACATCTTCAGGAAGTATCTCGGATAATCACATCTACTGGAAGTATCTCTGATAATCTCATCTACAGGAAGTATGTCGGATAATCACATCTTCAGGAAGTATCTCTGATAATCACATCTACAGGAAGTATCTCTGATAATCACATATGCAGAAAGTATCTCGGTTAATCACATCTAGAGGAAGTGTCTCTGATAATCACATCTACAGGAAGTGTCTCTGATAATCACATCGACAGGAAGTGTCTCTGATAATCACATCTACAGGAAGTATCTCTGATAATCACATCTACAGGAAGTATCTCTGATAATCACACCTACAGGAAGTATCTCTGATAATCACATCTACAGGAAGTATCTCTGATAATCACATTTACATGAAGTATCTCAGATAATCACATCTACAGGAGGTATCTCGGATAATCACATCGACAGGAATTATCTCGGATAATGACATCAACAGAAAGTGTCTCTGATAATCACATCTACAGAAAGTATCTCTGATAATCACATCGACAGGAAATATCTCGGATAATCACATCAACAGGAAGTATCTCGGATAATCACATCAACAGGAAGTATCTCAGATAATCACATCTACAGGAGGTATCTCTGATATTCACATCTACAGGAAGTATCTCGGATAATCACATCTACAGGAAGTATCTCTGATAATCACATCTACAGGAAGTGTCTCTGATAATTACATCTACAGGAAGTGTCTCTGATAATCACATCTGAAGGAAGTGTCTCTGATAATTAAATCTACAGGAAGTATCTCTGATAATTACATCTACAGGAAGTGTCTCTGATAATCACATCTACAGGAAGTATCTTTGATAATCACATCGACAGGAAGTACCTCTGATAATCACATCTTCAGGAAGTATCTCTGATAATCACATCTACAGGAAGTATCTCTGATAATCACATATACAGGAATTATCTCGGATAATCACATCTACAGGAAGTATCTCTGATAATCACATCTACAGGAAGTGTCTCTGATAATCACATCTACAGGAAGTATCTCGGATAATCACATCGACAGGAAGTATCTCTGATACTCACATCTACAGGAAGTATCTCGGATAATCACATCTTCAGGAAGTATCTCTGATAATCACATCTACAGGAAGTATCTCTGATAATCACATATACAGGAAGTATCTCGGATAATCACATCTACAGGAAGTATTTCTGATAATCACATCTACAGGAAGTATTTCTGATAATCACATCTACAGGAAGTATCTCAGATAATCACATCTACAGGAGGTATCTCTGATAATCACATCTACAGGATGTATCTCTGATAATCACATCTACAGGAGGTATCTCTGATAATCACATCTACAGGAGGTATCTCGGATAATCACATCGACAGGAAGTATCTCGGATAATCACATGTACAGGAAGTGTCTCTGATAATCACATCGACAGGAAGTATCTCCGATAATCACATCTCCAGGTAGTATCTCTGATAATTCCATCTGTAGGAGGTATCTCTGATAATCAGATCTACTGGAGGTACCTCTGATAATCACATCTGCAGGAAGTGTCTCTGATAATCACATCTGCAGGAAGTATCTCTGATAATCACACCTACAGGAAGTATCTCTGATAATCACACCTACAGGCAGTATCTCTGATAATCACATCTACAGGAAGTGTCTCTGTTAATCACATCGACAGGAAGTATCTCTGATAATCACATCTACAGGAGGTATCACTGATAATCACATCTACAGGAAGTATCTCTGATAATCACACCTAAAGGAAGTATCTCTGATAATCACATCGACGGGAAGTATCTCTGATAATTACATCTACAGGAAGTATCTCTGATAATCACATCTACAGGAAGTATCTCTGATAATCACACCTACAGGAAGTATCTCTGATAATCACATCTACAGGAAGTGTCTCTGATAATCACAGCTACAGGAAGTATCTCTGATAATCAGATCTACTGGAGGTACCTCTGATAATCACATCTACAGGAAGTATCTCAGATAATTACATCTATAGGAGGTATCTCTGATAATCACATCTACTGGGGTATCTCGGATAATCACATTGACAGGAAGTATCTCGGATAATCACATCTACAGGAGGTATCTCGGATAATCACTTCGACAGGAAGTATCTCGGATAATCACATGTACAGGAAGTGTCTCTGATAATCACATCGACAGGAAGTATCTCCGATAATCACATCTACATGAAGTATCTCTGATAATTACATCTATAGGAGGTATGTCTGATAATCAGATCTACTGGAGGTACCTCTGATAATCACATCTGCAGGAAGTGTCTCTGATAATCACACCTACAGGAAGTATCTCTGATAATCACATCTACAGGAAGTGTCTCTGATAATCACATCTACAGGAAGTATCTCTGATAATCACATCTACAGGAGGTATCACTGATAATCACATCTACAGGAAGTATCCCTCATAATCACACCTACAGGAAGTATCTCTGATAATCACATCTACAGGAAGTATCTCTGATAATCACACCTACAGGAAGTATCACCGATAATCACATCTACAGGAAGTGTCTCTGATAATCACAGCTACAGGAAGTATCTCTGATAATCACACCTACAGGATGTATCTCAGATAATCACATCTACAGGAAGTATCTCTGATAATTACATCTACAGGAAGTATCTCTGGTAATCACATCTACAGGAAGTATCTCTGATAATTACATCTATAGGAGGTATCTCTGATAATCAGATCTACTGGAGGTACCTCTGATAATCACATCTACAGGAAGTATCTCAGATAATTACATCTATAGGAGGTATCTCTGATAATCACATCTACCGGAAGTATTTCTGATAATCACATCTACAGGAAGTATTTCTGATAATCACATCTACAGGAAGTATCTCAGATAATCACATCTACAGGAGGTATCTCTGATAATCACATCTACAGGAGGTATCTCTGATAATCACATCTACAGGGGATATCTCGGATAATCACATCGACAGGAAGTATCTCGGATAATCACATGTACAGGAAGTGTCTCTGATAATCACATCGACAGGAAGTATTTCCGATAATCACATCTACAGGAAGTATCTCGGATAATCACTTCTATAGGAAGTATCTCTGATAATCACATCTACAGGAAGTATCTCGGATAATCACATCTACAGGAAGTATCTCTGATAATCACATCTACAGGAAGTGTCTCTGATAATCACATCTACAGGAAGTATCTCTGATAATCACACCTACTGGAAGTGTCTCTGATAATCACATCAACAGGAAGTATCTCTGATAATTACATCTACAGGAAGTATCTCTGGTAATCACATCTACAGTAAGTATCTCTGATAATTACATCTATAGGAGGTATCTCTGATAATCAGATCTACTGGAGGTACCTCTGATAATCACATCTACAGGAAGTATCTCGGATAATCACATCGACAGGAAATATCTCGGATAACCACATCAACAGGATGTATCTCGGATAATCACGTCAACAGGAAGTATCTCTGATAATCACATCTACAGGTTGTGTCTCTGATAATCACATCTACAGGAGGTATCTCTGATAATCACATCTACAGGAAGTATCTCTGATAATCACATCTACAGGAGGTATCTCGGATAATCACATCTATAGGAAGTGTCTCTGATAATCACATCTACTGGAAGTATCTCGGATAATCACATCTACAGGAAGTATCTCTGATAATCACATCGACAGGAGGTATCTCTGACAATCACATCTACAGGCAGTATCTCGGATAATCACATCGACAGGAGGTATCTCTGATAATCACATCTACAGGAAGTATCTCGGATAATCACATCAACAGGAAGTATCTCGGATAATCGCATCTAGAGGAGGCATCCCGGATAATCACATCTACAGGAGGTATCCCGGATAATCACATCTACAGGAAGTATCTCTGATAATCACATCGACAGGAGGTATCTCTGACAATCACATCTACAGGCAGTATCTCGGATAATCACATCTACAGGAGGTATCTCGGATAATCACATCAACAGGAGGTATCTCGGATAATCACATCTACAGGAGGTATCTCTGATAATCACATCTACAGGAAGTATCTCGGATAATCACATCTACAGGAGGTATCTCGGATAATCACTTCGACAGGAAGTATCTCGGATAATCACATGTACAGGAAGTGTCTCTGATAATCACATCGACAGGAAGTATCTCCGATAATCACATCTACATGAAGTATCTCTGATAATTACATCTATAGGAGGTATGTCTGATAATCAGATCTACTGGAGGTACCTCTGATAATCACATCTGCAGGAAGTGTCTCTGATAATCACACCTACAGGAAGTATCTCTGATAATCACATCTACAGGAAGTGTCTCTGATAATCACATCTACAGGAAGTATCTCTGATAATCACATCTACAGGAGGTATCACTGATAATCACATCTACAGGAAGTATCCCTCATAATCACACCTACAGGAAGTATCTCTGATAATCACATCTACAGGAAGTATCTCTGATAATCACACCTACAGGAAGTATCACCGATAATCACATCTACAGGAAGTGTCTCTGATAATCACAGCTACAGGAAGTATCTCTGATAATCACACCTACAGGATGTATCTCAGATAATCACATCTACAGGAAGTATCTCTGATAATTACATCTACAGGAAGTATCTCTGGTAATCACATCTACAGGAAGTATCTCTGATAATTACATCTATAGGAGGTATCTCTGATAATCAGATCTACTGGAGGTACCTCTGATAATCACATCTACAGGAAGTATCTCAGATAATTACATCTATAGGAGGTATCTCTGATAATCACATCTACCGGAAGTATTTCTGATAATCACATCTACAGGAAGTATTTCTGATAATCACATCTACAGGAAGTATCTCAGATAATCACATCTACAGGAGGTATCTCTGATAATCACATCTACAGGAGGTATCTCTGATAATCACATCTACAGGGGATATCTCGGATAATCACATCGACAGGAAGTATCTCGGATAATCACATGTACAGGAAGTGTCTCTGATAATCACATCGACAGGAAGTATTTCCGATAATCACATCTACAGGAAGTATCTCGGATAATCACTTCTATAGGAAGTATCTCTGATAATCACATCTACAGGAAGTATCTCGGATAATCACATCTACAGGAAGTATCTCTGATAATCACATCTACAGGAAGTGTCTCTGATAATCACATCTACAGGAAGTATCTCTGATAATCACACCTACTGGAAGTGTCTCTGATAATCACATCAACAGGAAGTATCTCTGATAATTACATCTACAGGAAGTATCTCTGGTAATCACATCTACAGTAAGTATCTCTGATAATTACATCTATAGGAGGTATCTCTGATAATCAGATCTACTGGAGGTACCTCTGATAATCACATCTACAGGAAGTATCTCGGATAATCACATCGACAGGAAATATCTCGGATAACCACATCAACAGGATGTATCTCGGATAATCACGTCAACAGGAAGTATCTCTGATAATCACATCTACAGGTTGTGTCTCTGATAATCACATCTACAGGAGGTATCTCTGATAATCACATCTACAGGAAGTATCTCTGATAATCACATCTACAGGAGGTATCTCGGATAATCACATCTATAGGAAGTGTCTCTGATAATCACATCTACTGGAAGTATCTCGGATAATCACATCTACAGGAAGTATCTCTGATAATCACATCGACAGGAGGTATCTCTGACAATCACATCTACAGGCAGTATCTCGGATAATCACATCGACAGGAGGTATCTCTGATAATCACATCTACAGGAAGTATCTCGGATAATCACATCAACAGGAAGTATCTCGGATAATCGCATCTAGAGGAGGCATCCCGGATAATCACATCTACAGGAGGTATCCCGGATAATCACATCTACAGGAAGTATCTCTGATAATCACATCGACAGGAGGTATCTCTGACAATCACATCTACAGGCAGTATCTCGGATAATCACATCTACAGGAGGTATCTCGGATAATCACATCAACAGGAGGTATCTCGGATAATCACATCTACAGGAGGTATCTCTGATAATCACATCTACAGGAAGTATCTCGGATAATCACATCGACAGGAGGTATCTCTGATAATCACATCTACAGGAAGTATCTCGGATAATCACATCAACAGGAAGTATCTCGGATAATCGCATCTAGAGGAGGCATCCCGGATAATCACATCTACAGGAGGTATTCCGGATAATCACATCTACAGGAGGTATCTCTGATAATCACATCTACAGGAAGTATCTCGGATAATCACATCTACAGGAAGTATCTCTGATAATCACATCTACAGGAAGTATCTCGGATAATCACATCTACAGGAAGTATCTCTGATCATCAGATCTACAGGAGGTATCTCTGATAATCACGTCTACAGGCAGTGTCTCTGATAATCATATCTACAGGAAGTATCTCTGATAATCACATCTGCAGTAAGTGTTTCTGATAATCGCATCTACAGGAAGTATCTCTGATAATCACATCTACAGGAAGTATCTCTGATAATCACATCTACAGGAAGTATCTCTGATAATCACATCTACAGGGAGTGTCTCTGATAATCGCATCTACAGGAAGTATCGCTGATAATCACATCTACAGGAAGTATCTCAGATAATCACATCTACAGGAAGTGTCTCTGATTATCACATCTACAGGAAGTATCTCGGATAATCACATCTACAGGAAGTATGTCTGATAATCACATCTACAGGAAGTGTCTCTGATAATCACATCGACAGGAAGTATCTCTGATAATTACATCTACAGGTAGTGTCTCTGATAATCACATCTACAGGAAGTATCTGTGATAATCATATCTACAGGAAGTGTCTCTGATAATCACATCGACAGGAGGTATCTCTGATAATTACATCTACAGGAAGTGTCTCTGCTAATCACATCGACAGGAAGTATCTCTGATAATCACATCTACAGGAAGTGTCTCTGATAATCGCATCTACAGGAAGTATCTCTGATAATCACATCTACAGGAAGTGTCTCTGATAATCACATCGACAGGAAGTGTCTCTGATAAACACATGTCCAGGAAGTATCTCTGAGAATCACAACTACAGGAAGTATCTCTGATAATCACATCTCCAGGAAGTATCTTTGATACTCACATCTACAGGAAGTATCTCGAATAATCACATCTGCAGGAGGTATCTCTGATAATCACATCTACAGGAAGTATCTCGGATAATCACATCTACAGGAAGTATCTCTGATAATCACATCTAAAGGAAGTATCTCGGATAATCACATCTACAGGAAGTATCTCTGATAATCACATGTCCAGGAAGTATCTCTGAGAATCACATCTACAGGAAGTATCTCTGATAATCACATCTCCAGGAAGTATCTTTGATACTCACATCTACAGGAAGTATCTCTGATAATCACATCTACAGGAAGTATCTCGGATAATCACATCTACAGGAAGTATCTCTGATAATCACATCTACAGGAAGTATCTCGGATAATCACATCTACAGGAAGTACCTTTGATAATTACATCGACAGGAAGTGTCTCTGATAATCACATCTACAGGAAGTATCTCTGATAATCACATCTACAGGAAGTATCTCTGATAATCATATCTACAGGAAGTATCTCTGATGATCACATCTACAGGAGGTATCTCGGATAATTACATCTACAGGAAGTATCTCTGATAATCACATCTACAGGAAGTGTCTCTGATAATCACATCTAGAGCAAGTGTCTCTGATAATCACATCGACAGGAAGTGTCTCTGATAATCACATCTCCAGGAAGTATCTCTGAGAATCACATCTACAGGAAGTATTTCCGCTAAGCACATCTACAGGAAATGTCTCTGATAATCACATCTCCAGGAATTATCTCTGATAATCACATCAACAGGAGGTATCTCTGATAATCACATCGACAGGAAATATCTCAGATAATCACATCCACAGGAAGTATCTCTGATAATCACATCTACAGGAAGTATCTCTGATAATCACATCGACAGTAAGTATCTCTGATAATCACATCTACCTTAGGTATCTCGGATAATCACATCTCCAGGAACTATCACTGATAATCACATCTCCAGGAAGTATCTCTGATAATCACATCACCAGGAAGTATCTCTGATAATCACATCGACAGGAAATATCTCGGATAGTCACATCGACAGGACGTATCTCGGATAATCACATCTACAGGAGGTATCTCGGAAATTAAAAGAACAGGAAGTATCTCTGATAATCACATCTACAGGAATTATCTCGGATAATCACATCTACAGGAAGTATCTCGGATAATCACATCCAAAGGAAGTATCTCTGAGAATCACATCGACAGGAGGTATCTCTGATAATCACATCTACAGGAAGTGTCTCTGATAATCACATCTACAGGAAGTATCTCTGATAGTCACATCTACAGGAAGTATCTCGGATAATCACATCTACAGGAGGTATCTCTGATAATCACATCGACAGGAAGTATCTCTGATAATCACATCGACAGGAAGTATCTCTGATAATTACATCTACAGGAAGTGTCTCTGATAATCACATCAGCAGGAAGTATGTCTGATAATCACATCTACAGGAAGTGTCTTGATAATCGCATCTACAGGAAGTATCTCTGATAATCACATCTACAGGAAGTATCTCTGATAATCACATCTACAGGAAGTGTCTCTGATAATCATATCTACAGGAAGTATCTCTGATAATCACATCTACAGGAAGTGTCTCTGATAAACACATCTACAGGAAGTATCTCTGATAATCACATCTACAGGAAGTATCTCGGATAATCACATCCACAGGAAGTATCTCTGATAATCACATCTACAGGAACTATCTCTGATAATCGCATCTACAGGAAGTATCTCTGATAATCACATCTACAGGAAGTGTCTCTGATAATCGCATCTACAGGAAGTACCTCTGGTAATCACATCTACAGGAGGAATCTCGGATAATCACATCTACAGGAGGCATCTCGGATAATCACATCTACAGGAAGTATCTCGGATAATCACATCTACAGGAAGTATCTCTGATAATCACATCTACAGGAGGTATCTCGGATAATCACATCTACAGGAAGTATCTCTGATAATGACATCTACAGGAAGTATCTCTGATAATCACATCTACAGGAAGTATCTCGGGTAATCACATCTACAGGAGGTATCTCGGATAATCACATCTACAGGAAGTATCTCTGATAATTACATCGACAGGAAGTATCTCGGATAATCACATCTACAAGAAGTATCTCGGATAATTACATCTACAGGAAGTATCTCTGATAATTACATCTACAGGTAGTGTCTCTGATAATCACATCTACAGGAAGTATCTGTGATAATCATATCTACAGGAAGTGTCACTGATAATCACATCGACAGGAAGTATCTCTGATAATTACATCTACAAGAAGTGTCTCTGCTAATCACATCGACAGGAAGTATCTCTGATAATCACATCTACAGGAAGTGTCTCTGATAATCGCATCTACAGGAAGTATCTCTGATAATCACATCTACAGGAAGTGTCTCTGATAATCACATCTACAGGAAGTATCTCTGATAATCACATCTGCAGGAAGTGTCTCTGATAATCACATATACAGGAAGTATCTCTGATAATCACATCTACAGGAAGTATCTCGGATAATCACATCTACAGGAAGTATCTCGAATAATCACATCTGCAGGAGGTATCTCGGATAATCACATCTACAGGAAGTATCTATGAGAATTACATCTACAGGAAGTATCTCTGATAATCACATCTACAGGAAGTATCTCGGATAATCACATCTACAGGAAGTATCTCTGATAATTACATCAACAGGAAGTATCTCTAATAATCACATTGACAGGAAGTATCTCTGATAATCACATCTACAGGAAGTGTCTCTGATAATCACATCTACAGGAAGTATCTCTGATAATCACATCGACAGGAAGTGTCTCTGATAATCACATGTCCAGGAAGTATCTCTGAGAATCACATCTACAGGAAGTATCTCTGATAATCACATCTCCAGGAAGTATCTTTGATACTCACATCTACAGGAAGTACCTCTGATAATCACATCTACAGGAAGTATCTCGGATAATCACATCTACAGGAAGTATCTCTGATAATCACATCTACAGGAAGTATCTCGGATAATCACATCTACAGGAAGTACCTTTGATAATTACATCGACAGGAAGTGTCTCTGATAATCACATCTACAGGAGGTATCTCGGATAATTACATCTACAGGAAGTATCTCTGATAATCACATCTACAGGAAGTATCTCTGATAATCATATCTACAGGAAGTATCTCTGATGATCACATCTACAGGAGGTATCTCGGATAATTACATCTACAGGAAGTATCTCTGATAATCACATCTACAGGAAGTGTCTCTGATAATCACATCTAGAGCAAGTGTCTCTGATAATCACATCGACAGGAATTGTCTCTGATAATCACATCTCCAGGAAGTATATCTGAGAATCACATCTACAGGAAGTATCTCGGATAAGCACATCTACAGGAAATGTCTCTGATAATCACATCTCCAGGAAGTATCTCTGATAATCACATCAACAGGAGGTATCTCTGATAATCACATCGACAGGAAATATCTCAGATAATCACATCCACAGGAAGTATCTCTGATAATCACATCTACAGGAAGTATCTCTGATAATCACATCGACAGTAAGTATCTCTGATAATCACATCTACCTTAGGTATCTCGGATAATCACATCTCCAGGAACTATCACTGATAATCACATCTCCAGGAAGTATCTCTGATAATCACATCTCCAGGAAGTATCTCTGATAATCACATCGACAGGAAATATCTCGGATAGTCACATCGACAGGACGTATCTCGGATAATCACATCTACAGGAGGTATCTCGGAAATTAAAAGAACACGAAGTATCTCTGATAATCACATCTACAGGAAGTATCTCGGATAATCACATCTACAGGAAGTATCTCGGATAATCACATCCAAAGGAAGTATCTCTGAGAATCACATCGACAGGAGGTATCTCTGATAATCACATCTACAGGAAGTATCTCGGATAATCACATCAACAGGAAGTATCTCGGATAATCGCATCTAGAGGAGGCATCCCGGATAATCACATCTACAGGAGGTATCTCGGATAATCACATCAACAGGAGGTATCTCGGATAATCACATCTACAGGAGGTATCTCTGATAATCACATCTACAGGAAGTATCTCGGATAATCACATCGACAGGAGGTATCTCTGATAATCACATCTACAGGAAGTATCTCGGATAATCACATCAACAGGAAGTATCTCGGATAATCGCATCTAGAGGAGGCATCCCGGATAATCACATCTACAGGAGGTATTCCGGATAATCACATCTACAGGAGGTATCTCTGATAATCACATCTACAGGAAGTATCTCGGATAATCACATCTACAGGAAGTATCTCTGATAATCACATCTACAGGAAGTATCTCGGATAATCACATCTACAGGAAGTATCTCTGATCATCAGATCTACAGGAGGTATCTCTGATAATCACGTCTACAGGTAGTGTCTCTGATAATCATATCTACAGGAAGTATCTCTGATAATCACATCTGCAGTAAGTGTTTCTGATAATCGCATCTACAGGAAATATCTCTGATAATCACATCTACAGGAAGTATCTCTGATAATCACATCTACAGGAAGTATCTCTGATAATCACATCTACAGGGAGTGTCTCTGATAATCGCATCTACAGGAAGTATCGCTGATAATCACATCTACAGGAAGTATCTCAGATAATCACATCTACAGGAAGTGTCTCTGATTATCACATCTACAGGAAGTATCTCGGATAATCACATCTACAGGAAGTATGTCTGATAATCACATCTACAGGAAGTGTCTCTGATAATCACATCGACAGGAAGTATCTCTGATAATTACATCTACAGGTAGTGTCTCTGATAATCACATCTACAGGAAGTATCTGTGATAATCATATCTACAGGAAGTGTCTCTGATAATCACATCGACAGGAGGTATCTCTGATAATTACATCTACAGGAAGTGTCTCTGCTAATCACATCGACAGGAAGTATCTCTGATAATCACATCTACAGGAAGTGTCTCTGATAATCGCATCTACAGGAAGTATCTCTGATAATCACATCTACAGGAAGTGTCTCTGATAATCACATCGACAGGAAGTGTCTCTGATAAACACATGTCCAGGAAGTATCTCTGAGAATCACAACTACAGGAAGTATCTCTGATAATCACATCTCCAGGAAGTATCTTTGATACTCACATCTACAGGAAGTATCTCGAATAATCACATCTGCAGGAGGTATCTCTGATAATCACATCTACAGGAAGTATCTCGGATAATCACATCTACAGGAAGTATCTCTGATAATCACATCTAAAGGAAGTATCTCGGATAATCACATCTACAGGAAGTATCTCTGATAATCACATGTCCAGGAAGTATCTCTGAGAATCACATCTACAGGAAGTATCTCTGATAATCACATCTCCAGGAAGTATCTTTGATACTCACATCTACAGGAAGTATCTCTGATAATCACATCTACAGGAAGTATCTCGGATAATCACATCTACAGGAAGTATCTCTGATAATCACATCTACAGGAAGTATCTCGGATAATCACATCTACAGGAAGTACCTTTGATAATTACATCGACAGGAAGTGTCTCTGATAATCACATCTACAGGAAGTATCTCTGATAATCACATCTACAGGAAGTATCTCTGATAATCATATCTACAGGAAGTATCTCTGATGATCACATCTACAGGAGGTATCTCGGATAATTACATCTACAGGAAGTATCTCTGATAATCACATCTACAGGAAGTGTCTCTGATAATCACATCTAGAGCAAGTGTCTCTGATAATCACATCGACAGGAAGTGTCTCTGATAATCACATCTCCAGGAAGTATCTCTGAGAATCACATCTACAGGAAGTATTTCCGCTAAGCACATCTACAGGAAATGTCTCTGATAATCACATCTCCAGGAATTATCTCTGATAATCACATCAACAGGAGGTATCTCTGATAATCACATCGACAGGAAATATCTCAGATAATCACATCCACAGGAAGTATCTCTGATAATCACATCTACAGGAAGTATCTCTGATAATCACATCGACAGTAAGTATCTCTGATAATCACATCTACCTTAGGTATCTCGGATAATCACATCTCCAGGAACTATCACTGATAATCACATCTCCAGGAAGTATCTCTGATAATCACATCACCAGGAAGTATCTCTGATAATCACATCGACAGGAAATATCTCGGATAGTCACATCGACAGGACGTATCTCGGATAATCACATCTACAGGAGGTATCTCGGAAATTAAAAGAACAGGAAGTATCTCTGATAATCACATCTACAGGAATTATCTCGGATAATCACATCTACAGGAAGTATCTCGGATAATCACATCCAAAGGAAGTATCTCTGAGAATCACATCGACAGGAGGTATCTCTGATAATCACATCTACAGGAAGTGTCTCTGATAATCACATCTACAGGAAGTATCTCTGATAGTCACATCTACAGGAAGTATCTCGGATAATCACAT
This sequence comes from Chiloscyllium punctatum, assembly GCF_047496795.1. NCBI lineage: Eukaryota > Metazoa > Chordata > Chondrichthyes > Orectolobiformes > Hemiscylliidae > Chiloscyllium > Chiloscyllium punctatum. Next base: position 70,457,880 of record NC_092756.1, on the reverse strand, counting down.
CTACAGGAGGTATCTCTGATAATCACATCGACAGGAAGTATCTCTGATAATCACATCGACAGGAAGTATCTCTGATAATTACATCTACAGGAAGTGTCTCTGATAATCACATCAGCAGGAAGTATGTCTGATAATCACATCTACAGGAAGTGTCTTGATAATCGCATCTACAGGAAGTATCTCTGATAATCACATCTACAGGAAGTATCTCTGATAATCACATCTACAGGAAGTGTCTCTGATAATCATATCTACAGGAAGTATCTCTGATAATCACATCTACAGGAAGTGTCTCTGATAAACACATCTACAGGAAGTATCTCTGATAATCACATCTACAGGAAGTATCTCGGATAATCACATCCACAGGAAGTATCTCTGATAATCACATCTACAGGAACTATCTCTGATAATCGCATCTACAGGAAGTATCTCTGATAATCACATCTACAGGAAGTGTCTCTGATAATCGCATCTACAGGAAGTATCTCTGGTAATCACATCTACAGGAGGAATCTCGGATAATCACATCTACAGGAGGCATCTCGGATAATCACATCTACAGGAAGTATCTCGGATAATCACATCTACAGGAAGTATCTCTGATAATCACATCTACAGGAGGTATCTCGGATAATCACATCTACAGGAAGTATCTCTGATAATGACATCTACAGGAAGTATCTCTGATAATCACATCTACAGGAAGTATCTCGGGTAATCACATCTACAGGAGGTATCTCGGATAATCACATCTACAGGAAGTATCTCTGATAATTACATCGACAGGAAGTATCTCGGATAATCACATCTACAAGAAGTATCTCGGATAATTACATCTACAGGAAGTATCTCTGATAATTACATCTACAGGTAGTGTCTCTGATAATCACATCTACAGGAAGTATCTGTGATAATCATATCTACAGGAAGTGTCACTGATAATCACATCGACAGGAAGTATCTCTGATAATTACATCTACAAGAAGTGTCTCTGCTAATCACATCGACAGGAAGTATCTCTGATAATCACATCTACAGGAAGTGTCTCTGATAATCGCATCTACAGGAAGTATCTCTGATAATCACATCTACAGGAAGTGTCTCTGATAATCACATCTACAGGAAGTATCTCTGATAATCACATCTGCAGGAAGTGTCTCTGATAATCACATATACAGGAAGTATCTCTGATAATCACATCTACAGGAAGTATCTCGGATAATCACATCTACAGGAAGTATCTCGAATAATCACATCTGCAGGAGGTATCTCGGATAATCACATCTACAGGAAGTATCTATGAGAATTACATCTACAGGAAGTATCTCTGATAATCACATCTACAGGAAGTATCTCGGATAATCACATCTACAGGAAGTATCTCTGATAATTACATCAACAGGAAGTATCTCTAATAATCACATTGACAGGAAGTATCTCTGATAATCACATCTACAGGAAGTGTCTCTGATAATCACATCTACAGGAAGTATCTCTGATAATCACATCGACAGGAAGTGTCTCTGATAATCACATGTCCAGGAAGTATCTCTGAGAATCACATCTACAGGAAGTATCTCTGATAATCACATCTCCAGGAAGTATCTTTGATACTCACATCTACAGGAAGTACCTCTGATAATCACATCTACAGGAAGTATCTCGGATAATCACATCTACAGGAAGTATCTCTGATAATCACATCTACAGGAAGTATCTCGGATAATCACATCTACAGGAAGTACCTTTGATAATTACATCGACAGGAAGTGTCTCTGATAATCACATCTACAGGAGGTATCTCGGATAATTACATCTACAGGAAGTATCTCTGATAATCACATCTACAGGAAGTATCTCTGATAATCATATCTACAGGAAGTATCTCTGATGATCACATCTACAGGAGGTATCTCGGATAATTACATCTACAGGAAGTATCTCTGATAATCACATCTACAGGAAGTGTCTCTGATAATCACATCTAGAGCAAGTGTCTCTGATAATCACATCGACAGGAATTGTCTCTGATAATCACATCTCCAGGAAGTATCTCTGAGAATCACATCTACAGGAAGTATCTCGGATAAGCACATCTACAGGAAATGTCTCTGATAATCACATCTCCAGGAAGTATCTCTGATAATCACATCAACAGGAGGTATCTCTGATAATCACATCGACAGGAAATATCTCAGATAATCACATCCACAGGAAGTATCTCTGATAATCACATCTACAGGAAGTATCTCTGATAATCACATCGACAGTAAGTATCTCTGATAATCACATCTACCTTAGGTATCTCGGATAATCACATCTCCAGGAACTATCACTGATAATCACATCTCCAGGAAGTATCTCTGATAATCACATCTCCAGGAAGTATCTCTGATAATCACATCGACAGGAAATATCTCGGATAGTCACATCGACAGGACGTATCTCGGATAATCACATCTACAGGAGGTATCTCGGAAATTAAAAGAACACGAAGTATCTCTGATAATCACATCTACAGGAAGTATCTCGGATAATCACATCTACAGGAAGTATCTCGGATAATCACATCCAAAGGAAGTATCTCTGAGAATCACATCGACAGGAGGTATCTCTGATAATCACATCTACAGGAAGTGTCTCTGATGATCACATCTACAGGAGGTATCTCGGATAATTACATCTACAGGAAGTATCTCTGATAATCACATCTACAGGAAGTGTCTCTGATAATCACATCTAGAGCAAGTGTCTCTGATAATCACATCGACAGGAATTGTCTCTGATAATCACATCTCCAGGAAGTATCTCTGAGAATCACATCTACAGGAAGTATCTCGGATAAGCACATCTACAGGAAATGTCTCTGATAATCACATCTCCAGGAAGTATCTCTGATAATCACATCAACAGGAGGTATCTCTGATAATCACATCGACAGGAAATATCTCAGATAATCACATCCACAGGAAGTATCTCTGATAATCACATCTACAGGAAGTATCTCTGATAATCACATCGACAGTAAGTATCTCTGATAATCACATCTACCTTAGGTATCTCGGATAATCACATCTCCAGGAACTATCACTGATAATCACATCTCCAGGAAGTATCTCTGATAATCACATCTCCAGGAAGTATCTCTGATAATCACATCGACAGGAAATATCTCGGATAGTCACATCGACAGGACGTATCTCGGATAATCACATCTACAGGAGGTATCTCGGAAATTAAAAGAACACGAAGTATCTCTGATAATCACATCTACAGGAAGTATCTCGGATAATCACATCTACAGGAAGTATCTCGGATAATCACATCCAAAGGAAGTATCTCTGAGAATCACATCGACAGGAGGTATCTCTGATAATCACATCTACAGGAAGTGTCTCTGATAATCACATCTACAGGAAGTATCTCTGATAGTCACATCTACAGGAAGTATCTCGGATAATCACATCTAAAGGAGGTATCTCTGATAATCACATCGACAGGAAGTATCTCTGATAATTACATCTACAGGAAGTGTCTCTGATAATCACATCTCCAGGAAGTATCTCTGATAATCACATCTACAGGAAGTGTCTCTGATAATCGCATCTACAGGAAGTATCTCTGATAATCACATCTACAGGAAGTATCTCTGATAATCACATCTACAGGAAGTGTCTCTGATAATCACATCTACAGGAAGTATCTCTGATAATCACATCTACAGGAAGTGTCTCTGATAATCACATCTACAGGAAGTATCTCGGATAATCACATCTACAGGAAGTATCTCTTATAATCACATCTACAGGAACTATCTCTGATAATCGCATCTACAGGAAGTATCTCTGATAATCACATCTACAGGAAGTGTCTCTGGTAATCGCATCTACAGGAAGTATCTCTGATAATCACATCTACAGGAGGAATCTCGGATAATCACATCTACAGGAGGCATCTCGGATAATCACAACTACAAGAAGTATCTCTGATAATCACATCTACAGGAAGTATCTCTGATAATCACATCTACAGGAGATATCTCGGATAATCACATCTACAGGAAGTATCTCTGATAATCACGTCTACAGGAAGTATCTCTGATAATCACATCTACAGGAAGTATCTCTGATAATCACATCTCCAGGAAGTGTCTCTGATAATCACATCTACAGGAGGAATCTCGGATAATCACATCTACAGGAGGCATCTCGGATAATCACATCTACAGGAAGTATCTATGATAATCACATCGACAGGAAATATCTCGGATAATCACATCAACAGGAGGTATCTCGGATAATCACATCTACAGGAAGTATCTGTGATAATCACATCTACAGGAAGTATGGCGGATAATGACATCAACAGAAAGTGTCTCTGATAATCACATCGACAGGAGGTGTCTTGGATAATCACATCTACAGGAAGTATCTCGGATAATCACATCGACAGGAAATATCTCGGATAACCACATCAACAGGATGTATCTCGGATAATCACGTCAACAGGAAGTATCTCTGATAATCACATCTACAGGTTGTGTCTCTGATAATCACATCTACAGGAGGTATCTCTGATAATCACATCTACAGGAAGTATCTCTGATAATCACATCTACAGGAGGTATCTCGGATAATCACATCTACAGGAAGTGTCTCTGATAATCACATCTACTGGAAGTATCTCGGATAATCACATCTACAGGAAGTATCTCTGATAATCACATCGACAGGAGGTATCTCTGACAATCACATCTACAGGCAGGATCTCGGATAATCACATCGACAGGAGGTATCTCGGATAATCACATCAACAGGAGGTATCTCGGATAATCACATCTACAGGAGGTATCTCTGATAATCACATCTACAGGAAGTATCTCGGATAATCACATCGACAGGAGGTATCTCTGATAATCACATCTACAGGAAGTATCTCGGATAATCACATCAACAGGAAGTATCTCGGATAATCGCATCTAGAGGAGGCATCCCGGATAATCACATCTACAGGAGGTATCCCGGATAATCACATCTACAGGAAGTATCTCTGATAATCACATCGACAGGAGGTATCTCTGACAATCACATCTACAGGCAGTATCTCGGATAATCACATCTACAGGAGGTATCTCGGATAATCACATCAACAGGAGGTATCTCGGATAATCACATCTACAGGAGGTATCTCTGATAATCACATCTACAGGAAGTATCTCGGATAATCACATCGACAGGAGGTATCTCTGATAATCACATCTACAGGAAGTATCTCGGATAATCACATCAACAGGAAGTATCTCGGATAATCGCATCTAGAGGAGGCATCCCGGATAATCACATCTACAGGAGGTATCCCGGATAATCACATCTACAGGAGGTATCTCTGATAATCACATCTACAGGAAGTATCTCGGATAATCACATCTACAGGAAGTATCTCTGATAATCACATCTACAGGAAGTATCTCGGATAATCACATCTACAGGAAGTATCTCTGATCATCAGATCTACAGGAGGTATCTCTGATAATCACATCTACAGGTAGTGTCTCTGATAATCATATCTACAGTAAGTGTTTCTGATAATCGCATCTACAGGAAGTATCTCTGATAATCACATCTACAGGAAGTATCTCTGATAATCACATCTACAGGAAGTATCTCTGATAATCACATCTACAGGAAGTATCTCTGATAATCACATCTACAGGGAGTGTCTCTGATAATCGCATCTACAGGAAGTATCGCTGATAATCACATCTACAGGAAGTATCTCAGATAATCACATCTACAGGAAGTGTCTCTGATTATCACATCTACAGGAAGTATCTCGGATAATCACATCTACAGGAAGTATGTCTGATAATCACATCTACAGGAAGTGTCTCTGATAATCACATCGACAGGAAGTATCTCTGATAATTACATCTACAGGTAGTGTCTCTGATAATCACATCTACAGTAAGTGTTTCTGATAATCGCATCTACAGGAAGTATCTCTGATAATCACATCTACAGGAAGTATCTCTGATAATCACATCTACAGGAAGTATCTCTGATAATCACATCTACAGGGAGTGTCTCTGATAATCGCATCTACAGGAAGTATCGCTGATAATCACATCTACAGGAAGTATCTCAGATAATCACATCTACAGGAAGTGTCTCTGATTATCACATCTACAGGAAGTATCTCGGATAATCACATCTACAGGAAGTATGTCTGATAATCACATCTACAGGAAGTGTCTCTGATAATCACATCGACAGGAAGTATCTCTGATAATTACATCTACAGGTAGTGTCTCTGATAAACACATCTACAGGAAGTATCTGTGATAATCATATCTACAGGAAGTGTCTCTGATAATCACATCTACAGGAAGTGTCTCTGATAATCACATCGACAGGAAGTATCTCTGATAATTACATCTACAGGTAGTGTCTCTGATAATCACATCTACAGGAGGCATCTCTGATAATTACATCTACAGGAAGTGTCTCTGCTAATCACATCGACAGGAAGTATCTCTGATAATCACATCTACAGGAAGTGTCTCTGATAATCGCATCTACAGGAAGTATCTCTGATAATCACATCTACAGGAAGTGTCTCTGATAATCACATCGACAGGAAGTGTCTCTGATAATCACATGTCCAGGAAGTATCTCTGAGAATCACATCTACAGGAAGTATCTCTGATAATCACATCTCCAGGAAGTATCTTTGATACTCACATCTACAGGAAGTATCTCGGATAATCACATCTACAGGAAGTATCTCTGATAATCACATCTACAGGAAGTATCTCGGATAATCACATCTACAGGAAGTATCTCTGATAATTACATCTACAGGTAGTGTCTCTGATAATCACATCTACAGGAGGCATCTCTGATAATTACATCTACAGGAAGTGTCTCTGCTAATCACATCGACAGGAAGTATCTCTGATAATCACATCTACAGGAAGTGTCTCTGATAATCGCATCTACAGGAAGTATCTCTGATAATCACATCTACAGGAAGTGTCTCTGATAATCACATCGACAGGAAGTGTCTCTGATAATCACATGTCCAGGAAGTATCTCTGAGAATCACATCTACAGGAAGTATCTCTGATAATCACATCTCCAGGAAGTATCTTTGATACTCACATCTACAGGAAGTATCTCGAATAATCACATCTGCAGGAGGTATCTCTGATAATCACATCTACAGGAAGTATCTCGGATAATAACATCTACAGGAAGTGTCTCTGATAATCACATGTCCAGGAAGTATCTCTGAGAATCACATCTACAGGAAGTATCTCTGATAATCACATCTCCAGGAAGTATCTTTGATACTCACATCTACAGGAAGTATCTCTGATAATCACATCTACAGGAAGTATCTCGGATAATCACATCTACAGGAAGTATCTCTGATAATCACATCTACAGGAAGTATCTCGGATAATCACATCTACAGGAAGTACCTTTGATAATTACATCGACAGGAAGTGTCTCTGAAAATCACATCTACAGGAAGTATCTCTGATAATCACATCTACAGGAAGTATCTCTGATAATCATATCTACAGGAAGTATCTCTGATGATCACATCTACAGGAGGTATCTCGGATAATTACATCTACAGGAAGTATCTCTGATAATCACATCTACAGGAAGTGTCTCTGATAATCACATCTAGAGCAAGTGTCTCTGATAATCACATCGACAGGAAGTGTCTCTGATAATCACATCTCCAGGAAGTATCTCTGAGAATCACATCTACAGGAAGTATTTCCGCTAAGCACATCTACAGGAAATGTCTCTGATAATCACATCTCCAGGAATTATCTCTGATTATCACATCAACAGGAGTTATCTCTGATAATCACATCGACAGGAAATATCTCAGATAATCACATCCACAGGAAGTATCTCTGATAATCACATCTACAGGAAGTATCTCTGATAATCACATCGACAGTAAGTATCTCTGATAATCACATCTACCTTAGGTATCTCGGATAATCACATCTCCAGGAACTATCACTGATAATCACATCTCCAGGAAGTATCTCTGATAATCACATCACCAGGAAGTATCTCTGATAATCACATCGACAGGAAATATCTCGGATAGTCACATCGACAGGACGTATCTCGGATAATCACATCTACAGGAGGTATCTCGGAAATTAAAAGAACAGGAAGTATCTCTGATAATCACATCTACAGGAATTATCTCGGATAATCACATCTACAGGAAGTATCTCGGATAATCACATCCAAAGGAAGTATCTCTGAGAATCACATCGACAGGAGGTATCTCTGATAATCACATCTACAGGAAGTGTCTCTGATAATCACATCTACAGGAAGTATCTCTGATAGTCACATCTACAGGAAGTATCTCGGATAATCACATCTACAGGAGGTATCTCTGATAATCACATCGACAGGAAGTATCTCTGATAATCACATCGACAGGAAGTATCTCTGATAATTACATCTACAGGAAGTGTCTCTGATAATCACATCAGCAGGAAGTATGTCTGATAATCACATCTACAGGAAGTGTCTTGATAATCGCATCAACAGGAAGTATCTCTGATAATCACATCTACAGGAAGTGTCTCTGATAATCACATCTACAGGAAGTATCTCTGATAATCACATCTACAGGAAGTGTCTCTGATAAACACATCTACAGGAAGTATCTCTGATAATCACATCTACAGGAAGTATCTCGGATAATCACATCTACAGAAAGTATCTCTGATAATCACATCTACAGGAACTATCTCTGATAATCGCATCTACAGGAAGTATCTCTGATAATCACATCTACAGGAAGTGTCTCTGATAATCGCATCTACAGGAAGTATCTCTGGTAATCACATCTACAGGAGGAATCTCGGATAATCACATCTACAGGAGGCATCTCGGATAATCACATCTACAGGAAGTATCTCTGATAATCACATCTACAGGAAGTATCTCTGATAATCACATCTACAGGAGGTATCTCGGATAATCACATCTACAGGAAGTATCTCTGATAATGACATCTACAGGAAGTATCTCTGATAATCACATCTACAGGAAGTATCTCGGGTAATCACATCTACAGGAGGTATCTCGGATAATCACATCTACAGGAAGTATCTCTGATAATTACATCGACAGGAAGTATCTCGGATAATCACATCTACAAGAAGTATCTCGGATAATTCCATCTACAGGAAGTATCTCTGATAATCACATCTACAGGAGGTATCTCGGATAATCACATCTACAGGAAGTATCTCTGATAATTACATCTACAGGAAGTATCTCGGATAATCACATCTATAAGAACTATCTTGGATAATCACATCTACAGGAAGTATCTCTGATAATCACATCTACAGGAAGTATCTCTGATACTCACATCTACAGGAGGTATCTCTGATAGTCACATCTACAGGAGGTATCTAGGATAATCACATCTACAGGAGGTATCTCTGATAATCACATCTACAGGAAGTATCTCTGATAGTCACATCTACAGGAAGTATCTCGGATAATCACATCTACAGGAGGTATCTCTGATAATCACATCGACAGGAAGTATCTCTGATAATTACATCGACAGGAAGTGTCTCTGATAATCACATCTACAGGAAGTATCTCTGATAATCACATCTACAGGAAGTGTCTCTGATAATCGCATCTAAAGGAAGTATCTCTGATAATCACATGTACAGGAAGTGTCTCTGATAATCACATCTAGAGGAAGTGTCTCTGATAATCACATCTACAGGAAGTGTCTCTGATAATCACATCTACAGGAACTATCTCTGATAATCGCATCTACAGGAAGTATCTCTGATAATGACATCTACAGGAAGTGTCTCTGATAATCGCATCTACAGGAAGTATCTCTGATAATCACATCTACAGGAGGAATCTCGGATAATCACATCTACAGGAGGCATCTCGGATAATCACATCTACAGGAAGTATCTCTGATAATCACATCTACAGGAAGTATCTCTGATAATCACATCTACAGGAGATATCTCGGACAATCACATCTACAGGAAGTATCTCTGATAATCACATCTACAGGAAGTATCTCTGATAATCACATCTACAGGAAGTATCTCTGAAAATCACATCTCTAGGAAGTGTCTCTGATAATCGCATCTACAAGAAGTATCTCTGATAATCACATCTTCAGGAAGTGTCTCTGATAATCGCATCTACAGGAAGTATCTCTGATAATCACATCTACAGGAGGAATCTCGGATAATCACATCTACAGGAGGCATCTCGGATAATCACATCTACATGAAGTATCTCTGATAATTACATCGACAGGAATTATCTCGGATAATCACATCTACAGGAAGTATCTCTGATAATTACATCTACAGGAAGTATCTCGGATAATCACATCTACAGGAAGTATCTCTGATAATTACATCTACAGGAAGTATCTCTGATAATCACATCTACAGTAAATATCTCTGATAATTACATATACAGGAAGTATCTCTGATAATCACATCTACAGGAACTATCTCTGATAATCACATCTACAGGAAGTATCTCTGATAATCACATCTACAGGAAGTGTCTCTGATAATCACATCTACAGGATGTATCTCTGATAATCACATCTACAGGAAGTATCTCTGATAATCACATCTACAGGAACTATCTCTGATAATCGCATCTACAGGAAGTATCTCTGATAATCACATCTACAGGAAGTGTCTCTGATAATCGCATCTACAGGAAGTATCTCTGATAATCACATCTACAGGAGGAATCTCGGATAATCACATCTACAGGAGGCATCTCGGATAATCACATCTACAGGAAGTATCTCTGATAATCACATCTACAGGAGATATCTCTGATAATCACATCTACAGGAAGTATCTCTGATAATCACATCTACAGGAGGTATCTCTGATAGTCACATCTACAGGAGGTATCCCGGATAATCACATCTACAGGAGGTATCTCGGATAATCACATTTACAGGAAGTATCTCTGATAATCACATCTACAGGAAGTATCTCGGATAATCACATCTGCAGGAGGTATCTCGGATAATCACATCTACAGGAGGTATCTCTGATAATCACATCTACAGGAAGTATCTCTGATAATTACATCTACAGGAAGTATCTCTGATAATCACATCTACAGGATGTATCTCGGATAATCACATCTACGGGAGGTATCTCTGATAATCACATCTACAGGAAGTATCTCTGATAATTACATCTACAGGAAGTATCTCTGGTAATCACATCTACAGGAAGTATTTTGGATAATCACATCCACAGGAAGTATCTCGGATAATCACATCTACAGGAAGTATCTCTGATAATTACATCTACAGGAAGTATCTCTGATAATCACCTCTACAGGAAGTATCTCTGATAATTACATCTACAGGAAGTATCTCTGATAATCACATCTACAGTAAATGTCTCTGATAATTACATATACAGGAAGTATCTCTGATAATCACATCTACTGGAAGTAACTCGGATAATCACATCTACAGGAGGTATCTCGGATAATCACATCTACAGGAAGTATCTCTGATAATTACATCTACAGGAAGTATCTCTGATAATCACATCTACAGGAAGTATCTCTGATAATTACATCTACAGGAAGTATCTCTGATAATCACATCTACAGGAAGTATCTCGGATAATCACATCTACAGGAGGTATCTCGGATAATCACATCTACAGGAAGTATCTCTGATAATTACATCGACAGGAAGTATCTCGGATAATCACATCTACAACAAGTATTTCTGATAATTACATCTACAGGAAGTATCTCGGATAATCACATCTACAGGAGGTATCTCGGATAATGACATACACAGGAAGTATCTCTGATAATTACATCTACAGGAAGTATCTCGGATAATCACATCTATAAGAACTATCTTGGATAATCACATCTACAGGAAGTATCTCTGATAATCACATCTACAGGAAGTATCTCTGATAATCACATGTACAGGAGGTATCTCTGATAGTCACATCTACAGGAGGTATCTAGTATAATCACATCTACAGGAGGTATCTCGGATAATCACATCTGCAGGAAGTATCTCTGATAGTCACATATACAGGAAGTATCTCGGATAATCACACCTACAGGAGGTATCTCTGATAATCACATCTACAGGAAGTATCTCTGATAATTACATCTACAGGAAGTATCTCTGATAATCACATCGACAGGAGGTATCTCGGATAATCACATCTACAGGAGGTATCTCTGATAATCACATCTACAGGAAGTATCTCTGATAATCACATCTACAGGAAGTATCTCTGATAATTACATCTACAGGAAGTATCTCTGATAATTACATCGACAGGAAGTATCTCGGATAATCACATCTACAACAAGTATTTCTGATAGTCACATCTACAGGAGGTATCCCGGATAATCACATCTACACGAGGTATCTCGGATAACCACATCTACAGGAAGTATCTCTGATAATCACATCTACAAGAAGTATCTCGGATAATCACATCTACAGGAGGTATCTCGGAAAATCACATCTACAGGAGGTATCTCTGATAATCACATCTACAGGAAGTATCTCTGATAATTACATCTACAGGAAGTATCTCTGATAATCACATCTACAGGAAGTATCTCGGATAATCACATCTACAGGAGGTATCTCTGATAATCACATCTACAGGAAGTATCTCTGATAATTATATCTACAGGAAGTATCTCTGGTAATCACATCTACAGGAAGTATTTTGGATAATCACATCCACAGGAAGTATCTCGGATAATCACATCTACAGGAAGTATCTCTGATAATTACATCTACAGGAATTATCTCTGATAATCACCTCTACAGGAAGTATCTCTGATAATTACATCTACAGGAAGTATCTCTGATAATCACATCTACAGGAAGTATCTTGGATAATCACATCTACAGGAAGTATCTCTGGTAATCACATCTACAGGAGGTATCACTGATAATCACATCTACTGGAAGTATCTCTGATAATCACATCTACAGGAAGTATCTCAGATAATCACATCTATAGGAAGTGTCTCTGATTATCACATCTACAGGAAGTATCTCGGATAATCACATCTACAGGAAGTATCTCTGATAATTACATCTACAGGAGGGATCTCTGATAATCACATCTACAGGAAGTATCTCTGATAATCACATCTACAGGAAGTGTCTCTGATAATCACATCGACAGGAAGTATCTCTGATAATTACATCTACAGGAAGTGTCTCTGATAATCACATCTACAGGAAGTATCTCTGATAATTACATCAACAGGAAGCATCTCTGATAATCACATCTACAGGAAGTAACTCAGATAATCACATCTACAGGAAGTATCTCTGATAATCACATCATCAGGAAGTATCTCTGATAATTACATCTACAGGAAGTATCTCTGGTAATCACATCTACAGGAAGTATTTTGGATAATCACATCCACAGGAAGTATCTCGGATAATCACATCTACAGGAAGTATCTCTGATAATTACATCTACAGGAATTATCTCTGATAATCACCTCTACATGAAGTATCTCTGATAATTACATCGACAGGAATTATCTCGGATAATCACATCTACAGGAAGTATCTCTGATAATTACATCTACAGGAAGTATCTCGGATAATCACATCTACAGGAAGTATCTCTGATAATTACATCTACAGGAAGTATCTCGGATAATCACATCTACAACAAGTATTTCTGATAGTCACATCTACAGGAGGTATCCCGGATAATCACATCTACACGAGGTATCTCGGATAACCACATCTACAGGAAGTATCTCTGATAATCACATCTACAAGAAGTATCTCGGATAATCACATCTACAGGAGGTATCTCGGAAAATCACATCTACAGGAGGTATCTCTGATAATCACATCTACGGGAAGTATCTCTGATAATTACATCTACAGGAAGTATCTCTGATAATCACATCTACAGGAAGTATCTCGGATAATCACATCTACAGGAGGTATCTCTGATAATCACATCTACAGGAAGTATCTCTGATAATTATATCTACAGGAAGTATCTCTGGTAATCACATCTACAGGAAGTATTTTGGATAATCACATCCACAGGAAGTATCTCGGATAATCACATCTACAGGAAGTATCTCTGATAATTACATCTACAGGAATTATCTCTGATAATCACCTCTACAGGAAGTATCTCTGATAATTACATCTACAGGAAGTATCTCTGATAATCACATCTACAGGAAGTATCTTGGATAATCACATCTACAGGAAGTATCTCTGGTAATCACATCTACAGGAGGTATCACTGATAATCACATCTACAGGAAGTATCTCTGATAATCACATCTACAGGAAGTATCTCAGATAATCACATCTACAAGAAGTGTCTCTGATTATCACATCTACAGGAAGTATCTCGGATAATCACATCTACAGGAAGTATCTCTGATAATTACATCTACAGGAGGGATCTCTGATAATCACATCTACAGGAAGTATCTCTGATAATCACATCTACAGGAAGTGTCTCTGATAATCACATCGACAGGAAGTATCTCTGATAATTACATCTACAGGAAGTGTCTCTGATAATCACATCTACAGGAAGTATCTCTGATAATTACATCAACAGGAAGTATCTCTGATAATCACATCTACAGGAAGTATCTCGGATAATCACATCTACAGGAAGTATCTCTGATAATCACATCTACAGGAAGTATCTCTGATAATTACATCTACAGGAAGTATCTCTGGTAATCACATCTACAGGAAGTATTTTGGATAATCACATCCACAGGAAGTATCTCGGATAATCACATCTACAGGAAGTATCTCTGATAATTACATCTACAGGAATTATCTCTGATAATCACCTCTACATGAAGTATCTCTGATAATTACATCGACAGGAATTATCTCGGATAATCACATCTACAGGAAGTATCTCTGATAATTACATCTACAGGAAGTATCTCGGATAATCACATCTACAGGAAGTATCTCTGATAATTACATCGACAGGAAGTATCTCTGATAATCACATCTACAGTAAATATCTCTGATAATTACATATACAGGAAGTATCTCTGATAATCACATCTACAGGAAGTAACTCGGATAATCACATCTACAGGAGGTATCTCGGATAATCACATCTACAAGAAGTATCTCGGATAATCACATCTACAGGAGGTATCTCGGAAAATCACATCTACAGGAGGTATCTCTGATAATCACATCTACAGGAAGTATCTCTGATAATTACATCTACAGGAAGTATCTCTGATAATCACATCTACCGGAAGTATCTCGGATAATCACATCTACAGGAGGTATCTCTGATAATCACATCTACAGGAAGTATCTCTGATAATTATATCTACAGGAAGTATCTCTAGTAATCACATCTACAGGAAGTATTTTGGATAATCACATCCACAGGAAGTATCTCGGATAATCACATCTACAGGAAGTATCTCTGATAATTACATCTACAGGAATTATCTCTGATAATCACCTCTACAGGAAGTATCTCTGATAATTACATCTACAGGAAGTATCTCTGATAATCACATCTACAGGAAGTATCTTGGATAATCACATCTACAGGAAGTATCTCTGGTAATCACATCTACAGGAGGTATCACTGATAATCACATCTACAGGAAGTATCTCTGATAATCACATCTACAGGAAGTATCTCAGATAATCACATCTACAGGAAGTGTCTCTGATTATCACATCTACAGGAAGTATCTCGGATAATCACATCTACAGGAAGTATCTCTGATAATTACATCTACAGGAGGGATCTCTGATAATCACATCTACAGGAAGTATCTCTGATAATCACATCTACAGGAAGTGTCTCTGATAATCACATCGACAGGAAGTATCTCTGATAATTACATCTACAGGAAGTGTCTCTGATAATCACATCTACAGGAAGTATCTCTGATAATTACATCAACAGGAAGTATCTCTGATAATCACATCTACAGGAAGTATCTCGGATAATCACATCTACAGGAAGTATCTCTGATAATCACATCTACAGGAAGTATCTCTGATAATTACATCTACAGGAAGTATCTCTGGTAATCACATCTACAGGAAGTATTTTGGATAATCACATCCACAGGAAGTATCTCGGATAATCACATCTACAGGAAGTATCTCTGATAATTACATCTACAGGAATTATCTCTGATAATCACCTCTACATGAAGTATCTCTGATAATTACATCGACAGGAATTATCTCGGATAATCACATCTACAGGAAGTATCTCTGATAATTACATCTACAGGAAGTATCTCGGATAATCACATCTACAGGAAGTATCTCTGATAATTACATCTACAGGAAGTATCTCTGATAATCACATCTACAGTAAATATCTCTGATAATTACATATACAGGAAGTATCTCTGATAATCACATCTACTGGAAGTAACTCGGATAATCACATCTACAGGAGGTATCTCGGATAATCACATCTACAGGAAGTATCTCTGATAATTACATCTACAGGAAGTATCTCTGATAATCACATCTACAGGAAGTATCTCTGATAATTACATCTACAGGAAGTATCTCTGATAATCACATCTACAGGAAGTATCTCTGATAATCACATCTACAGGAAGTATCTCGGATAATCACATCTACAGGAGGTATCTCGGATAATCACATCTACAGGAAGTATCTCTGATAATTACATCGACAGGAAGTATCTCGGATAATCACATCTACAACAAGTATTTCTGATAATTACATCTACAGGAAGTATCTCGGATAATCACATCTACAGGAGGTATCTCGGATAATGACATACACAGGAAGTATCTCTGATAATTACATCTACAGGAAGTATCTCGGATAATCACATCTATAAGAACTATCTTGGATAATCACATCTACAGGAAGTATCTCTGATAATCACATCTACAGGAAGTATCTCTGATAATCACATGTACAGGAGGTATCTCTGATAGTCACATCTACAGGAGGTATCTAGGATAATCACATCTACAGGAGGTATCTCGGATAATCACATCTGCAGGAAGTATCTCTGATAGTCACATATACAGGAAGTATCTCGGATAATCACACCTACAGGAGGTATCTCTGATAATCACATCTACAGGAAGTATATCGGATAATCACATCTACAGGAGGTATCTCTGATAATCACATCAACAGGAAGTATCTCTGATAATTATATCTACAGGAAGTATCTCTGGTAATCACATCTACAGGAAGTATTTTGGATAATCACATCCACAGGAAGTATCTCGGATAATCACATCTACAGGAAGTATCTCTGATAATTACATCTACAGGAATTATCTCTGATAATCACCTCTACAGGAAGTATCTCTGATAATTACATCTACAGGAAGTATCTCTGATAATCACATCTACAGGAAGTATCTTGGATAATCACATCTACAGGAAGTATCTCTGGTAATGACATCTACAGGAGGTATCACTGATAATCACATCTACAGGAAGTATCTCTGATAATCACATCTACAGGAAGTATCTCAGATAATCACATCTACAGGAAGTGTCTCTGATTATCACATCTACAGGAAGTATCTCGGATAATCACATCTACAGGAAGTATCTCTGATAATTACATCTACAGGAGGGATCTCTGATAATCACATCTACAGGAAGTATCTCTGATAATCACATCTACAGGAAGTGTCTCTGATAATCACATCGACAGGAAGTATCTCTGATAATTACATCTACAGGAAGTGTCTCTGATAATCACATCTACAGGAAGTATCTCTGATAATTACATCAACAGGAAGTATCTCTGATAATCACATTTACAGGAAGTATCTCGGATAATCACATCTACAGGAAGTATCTCTGATAATCACATCTACAGGAAGTATCTCTGATAATTACATCTACAGGAAGTATCTCTGGTAATCACATCTACAGGAAGTATTTTGGATAATCACATCCACAGGAAGTATCTCGGATAATCACATCTACAGGAAGTATCTCTGATAATTACATCTACAGGAATTATCTCTGATAATCACCTCTACATGAAGTATCTCTGATAATTACATCGACAGGAATTATCTCGGATAATCACATCTACAGGAAGTATCTCTGATAATTACATCTACAGGAAGTATCTCGGATAATCACATCTACAGTAAATATCTCTGATAATTACATATACAGGAAGTATCTCTGATAATCACATCTACAGGAAGTAACTCGGATAATCACATCTACAGGAGGTATCTCGGATAATCACATCTACAAGAAGTATCTCGGATAATCACATCTACAGGAGGTATCTCGGAAAATCACATCTACAGGAGGTATCTCTGATAATCACATCTACAGGAAGTATCTCTGATAATTACATCTACAGGAAGTATCTCTGATAATCACATCTACAGGAAGTATCTCGGATAATCACATCTACAGGAGGTATCTCTGATAATCACATCTACAGGAAGTATCTCTGATAATTATATCTACAGGAAGTATCTCTGGTAATCACATCTACAGGAAGTATTTTGGATAATCACATCCACAGGAAGTATCTCGGATAATCACATCTACAGGAAGTATCTCTGATAATTACATCTACAGGAATTATCTCTGATAATCACCTCTACAGGAAGTATCTCTGATAATTACATCTACAGGAAGTATCTCTGATAATCACATCTACAGGAAGTATCTTGGATAATCACATCTACAGGAAGTGTCTCTGATTATCACATCTACAGGAGGTATCACTGATAATCACATCTACAGGAAGTATCTCTGATAATTACATCTACAGGAGGGATCTCTGATAATCACATCTACAGGAAGTATCTCTGATAATCACATCTACAGGAAGTGTCTCTGATAATCACATCGACAGGAAGTATCTCTGATAATTGCATCTACAGGAAGTGTCTCTGATAATCACATCTACAGGAAGTATCTCTGATAATTACATCAACAGGAAGTATCTCGGATAATCACATCTACAGGAGGTATCTCTGATAATCACATCTACAGGAAGTATCTCTGATAATTATATCTACAGGAAGTATCTCTGGTAATCACATCTACAGGAAGTATTTTGGATAATCACATCCACAGGAAGTATCTCGGATAATCACATCTACAGGAAGTATCTCTGATAATTACATCTACAGGAATTATCTCTGATAATCACCTCTACAGGAAGTATCTCTGATAATTACATCTACAGGAAGTATCTCTGATAATCACATCTACAGGAAGTATCTTGGATAATCACATCTACAGGAAGTGTCTCTGATTATCACATCTACAGGAAGTATCTCGGATAATCACATCTACAGGAAGTATCTCTGATAATTACATCTACAGGAGGGATCTCTGATAATCACATCTACAGGAAGTATCTCTGATAATCACATCTACAGGAAGTGTCTCTGATAATCACATCGACAGGAAGTATCTCTGATAATTACATCTACAGGAAGTGTCTCTGATAATCACATCTACAGGAAGTATCTCTGATAATTACATCAACAGGAAGTATCTCTGATAATCACATCTACAGGAAGTATCTCGGATAATCACATCTACAGGAAGTATCTCTGATAATCACATCTACAGGAAGTATCTCTGATAATTACATCTACAGGAAGTATCTCTGGTAATCACATCTACAGGAAGTATTTTGGATAATCACATCCACAGGAAGTATCTCGGATAATCACATCTACAGGAAGTATCTCTGATAATTACATCTACAGGAATTATCTCTGATAATCACCTCTACATGAAGTATCTCTGATAATCACATCTACAGGAAGTATCTCTGATAATTACATCTACAGGAAGTATCTCTGATAATCACATCTACAGGAAGTATCTCGGATAATCACATCTACAGGAGGTATCTCGGATAATCACATCTACAGGAAGTATCTCTGATAATTACATCGACAGGAAGTATCTCGGATAATCACATCTACAACAAGTATTTCTGATAATTACATCTACAGGAAGTATCTCGGATAATCACATCTACAGGAGGTATCTCGGATAATGACATACACAGGAAGTATCTCTGATAATTACATCTACAGGAAGTATCTCGGATAATCACATCTATAAGAACTATCTTGGATAATCACATCTACAGGAAGTATCTCTGATAATCACATCTACAGGAAGTATCTCTGATAATCACATGTACAGGAGGTATCTCTGATAGTCACATCTACAGGAGGTATCTAGGATAATCACATCTACAGGAGGTATCTCGGATAATCACATCTGCAGGAAGTATCTCTGATAGTCACATATACAGGAAGTATCTCGGTTAATCACACCTACAGGAGGTATCTCTGATAATCACATCTACAGGAAGTATCTCTGATAATTACATCTACAGGAAGTATCTCTGATAATCACATCGACAGGAAGTATCTCGGATAATCACATCTACAGGAGGTATCTCTGATAATCACATCTACAGGAAGTATATCGGATAATCACATCTACAGGAGGTATCTCTGATAATCACATCTACAGGAAGTATCTCTGATAATTATATCTACAGGAAGTATCTCTGGTAATCACATCTACAGGAAGTATTTTGGATAATCACATCCACAGGAAGTATCTCGGATAATCACATCTACAGGAAGTATCTCTGATAATTACATCTACAGGAATTATCTCTGATAATCACCTCTACAGGAAGTATCTCTGATAATCACATCTACAGGAAGTATCTCTGATAATCACATCTACAGGAAGTATCTTGGATAATCACATCTACAGGAAGTATCTCTGGTAATCACATCTACAGGAGGTATCACTGATAATCACATCTACAGGAAGTATCTCTGATAATCACATCTACAGGAAGTATCTCAGATAATCACATCTACAGGAAGTGTCTCTGATTATCACATCTACAGGAAGTATCTCGGATAATCACATCTACAGGAAGTATCTCTGATAATTACATCTACAGGAGGGATCTCTGATAATCACATCTACAGGAAGTATCTCTGATAATCACATCTACAGGAAGTGTCTCTGATAATCACATCGACAGGAAGTATCTCTGATAATTACATCTACAGGAAGTGTCTCTGATAATCACATCTACAGGAAGTATCTCTGATAATTACATCAACAGGAAGTATCTCTGATAATCACATCTACAGGAAGTATCTCGGATAATCACATCTACAGGAAGTATCTCTGATAATCACATCTACAGGAAGTATCTCTGATAATTACATCTACAGGAAGTATCTCTGGTAATCACATCTACAGGAAGTATTTTGGATAATCACATCCACAGGAAGTATCTCGGATAATCACATCTACAGGAAGTATCTCTGATAATTACATCTACAGGAATTATCTCTGATAATCACCTCTACATGAAGTATCTCTGATAATTACATCGACAGGAATTATCTCGGATAATCACATCTACAGGAAGTATCTCTGATAATTACATCTACAGGAAGTATCTCGGATAATCACATCTACAGGAAGTATCTCTGATAATTACATCAACAGGAAGTATCTCTGATAATCACATCTACAAGAAGTATCTCGGATAATCACATCTACAGGAGGTATCTCGGAAAATCACATCTACAGGAGGTATCTCTGATAATCACATCTACGGGAAGTATCTCTGATAATTACATCTACAGGAAGTATCTCTGATAATCACATCTACAGGAAGTATCTCGGATAATCACATCTACAGGAGGTATCTCTGATAATCACATCTACAGGAAGTATCTCTGATAATTATATCTACAGGAAGTATCTCTGGTAATCACATCTACAGGAAGTATTTTGGATAATCACATCCACAGGAAGTATCTCGGATAATCACATCTACAGGAAGTATCTCTGATAATTACATCTACAGGAATTATCTCTGATAATCACCTCTACAGGAAGTATCTCTGATAATTACATCTACAGGAAGTATCTCTGATAATCACATCTACAGGAAGTATCTTGGATAATCACATCTACAGGAAGTATCTCTGGTAATCACATCTACAGGAGGTATCACTGATAATCACATCTACAGGAAGTATCTCTGATAATCACATCTACAGGAAGTATCTCAGATAATCACATCTACAAGAAGTGTCTCTGATTATCACATCTACAGGAAGTATCTCGGATAATCACATCTACAGGAAGTATCTCTGATAATTACATCTACAGGAGGGATCTCTGATAATCACATCTACAGGAAGTATCTCTGATAATCACATCTACAGGAAGTGTCTCTGATAATCACATCGACAGGAAGTATCTCTGATAATTACATCTACAGGAAGTGTCTCTGATAATCACATCTACAGGAAGTATCTCTGATAATTACATCAACAGGAAGTATCTCTGATAATCACATCTACAGGAAGTATCTCGGATAATCACATCTACAGGAAGTATCTCTGATAATCACATCTACAGGAAGTATCTCTGATAATTACATCTACAGGAAGTATCTCTGGTAATCACATCTACAGGAAGTATTTTGGATAATCACATCCACAGGAAGTATCTCGGATAATCACATCTACAGGAAGTATCTCTGATAATTACATCTACAGGAATTATCTCTGATAATCACCTCTACATGAAGTATCTCTGATAATTACATCGACAGGAATTATCTCGGATAATCACATCTACAGGAAGTATCTCTGATAATTACATCTACAGGAAGTATCTCGGATAATCACATCTACAGGAAGTATCTCTGATAATTACATCTACAGGAAGTATCTCTGATAATCACATCTACAGTAAATATCTCTGATAATTACATATACAGGAAGTATCTCTGATAATCACATCTACAGGAAGTAACTCGGATAATCACATCTACAGGAGGTATCTCGGATAATCACATCTACAAGAAGTATCTCGGATAATCACATCTACAGGAGGTATCTCGGAAAATCACATCTACAGGAGGTATCTCTGATAATCACATCTACAGGAAGTATCTCTGATAATTACATCTACAGGAAGTATCTCTGATAATCACATCTACCGGAAGTATCTCGGATAATCACATCTACAGGAGGTATCTCTGATAATCACATCTACAGGAAGTATCTCTGATAATTATATCTACAGGAAGTTTCTCTAGTAATCACATCTACAGGAAGTATTTTGGATAATCACATCCACAGGAAGTATCTCGGATAATCACATCTACAGGAAGTATCTCTGATAATTACATCTACAGGAATTATCTCTGATAATCACCTCTACAGGAAGTATCTCTGATAATTACATCTACAGGAAGTATCTCTGATAATCACATCTACAGGAAGTATCTTGGATAATCACATCTACAGGAAGTATCTCTGGTAATCACATCTACAGGAGGTATCACTGATAATCACATCTACAGGAAGTATCTCTGATAATCACATCTACAGGAAGTATCTCAGATAATCACATCTACAGGAAGTGTCTCTGATTATCACATCTACAGGAAGTATCTCGGATAATCACATCTACAGGAAGTATCTCTGATAATTACATCTACAGGAGGGATCTCTGATAATCACATCTACAGGAAGTATCTCTGATAATCACATCTACAGGAAGTGTCTCTGATAATCACATCGACAGGAAGTATCTCTGATAATTACATCTACAGGAAGTGTCTCTGATAATCACATCTACAGGAAGTATCTCTGATAATTACATCAACAGGAAGTATCTCTGATAATCACATCTACAGGAAGTATCTCGGATAATCACATCTACAGGAAGTATCTCTGATAATCACATCTACAGGAAGTATCTCTGATAATTACATCTACAGGAAGTATCTCTGGTAATCACATCTACAGGAAGTATTTTGGATAATCACATCCACAGGAAGTATCTCGGATAATCACATCTACAGGAAGTATCTCTGATAATTACATCTACAGGAATTATCTCTGATAATCACCTCTACATGAAGTATCTCTGATAATTACATCGACAGGAATTATCTCGGATAATCACATCTACAGGAAGTATCTCTGATAATTACATCTACAGGAAGTATCTCGGATAATCACATCTACAGGAAGTATCTCTGATAATTACATCTACAGGAAGTATCTCTGATAATCACATCTACAGTAAATATCTCTGATAATTACATATACAGGAAGTATCTCTGATAATCACATCTACTGGAAGTAACTCGGATAATCACATCTACAGGAGGTATCTCGGATAATCACATCTACAGGAAGTATCTCTGATAATTACATCTACAGGAAGTATCTCTGATAATCACATCTACAGGAAGTATCTCTGATAATTACATCTACAGGAAGTATCTCTGATAATCACATCTACAGGAAGTATCTCTGATAATCACATCTACAGGAAGTATCTCGGATAATCACATCTACAGGAGGTATCTCGGATAATCACATCTACAGGAAGTATCTCTGATAATTACATCGACAGGAAGTATCTCGGATAATCACATCTACAACAAGTATTTCTGATAATTACATCTACAGGAAGTATCTCGGATAATCACATCTACAGGAGGTATCTCGGATAATGACATACACAGGAAGTATCTCTGATAATTACATCTACAGGAAGTATCTCGGATAATCACATCTATAAGAACTATCTTGGATAATCACATCTACAGGAAGTATCTCTGATAATCACATCTACAGGAAGTATCTCTGATAATCACATGTACAGGAGGTATCTCTGATAGTCACATCTACAGGAGGTATCTAGGATAATCACATCTACAGGAGGTATCTCGGATAATCACATCTGCAGGAAGTATCTCTGATAGTCACATATACAGGAAGTATCTCGGATAATCACACCTACAGGAGGTATCTCTGATAATCACATCTACAGGAAGTATATCGGATAATCACATCTACAGGAGGTATCTCTGATAATCACATCTACAGGAAGTATCTCTGATAATTATATCTACAGGAAGTATCTCTGGTAATCACATCTACAGGAAGTATTTTGGATAATCACATCCACAGGAAGTATCTCGGATAATCACATCTACAGGAAGTATCTCTGATAATTACATCTACAGGAATTATCTCTGATAATCACCTCTACAGGAAGTATCTCTGATAATTACATCTACAGGAAGTATCTCTGATAATCACATCTACAGGAAGTATCTTGGATAATCACATCTACAGGAAGTATCTCTGGTAATGACATCTACAGGAGGTATCACTGATAATCACATCTACAGGAAGTATCTCTGATAATCACATCTACAGGAAGTATCTCAGATAATCACATCTACAGGAAGTGTCTCTGATTATCACATCTACAGGAAGTATCTCGGATAATCACATCTACAGGAAGTATCTCTGATAATTACATCTACAGGAGGGATCTCTGATAATCACATCTACAGGAAGTATCTCTGATAATCACATCTACAGGAAGTGTCTCTGATAATCACATCGACAGGAAGTATCTCTGATAATTACATCTACAGGAAGTGTCTCTGATAATCACATCTACAGGAAGTATCTCTGATAATTACATCAACAGGAAGTATCTCTGATAATCACATTTACAGGAAGTATCTCGGATAATCACATCTACAGGAAGTATCTCTGATAATCACATCTACAGGAAGTATCTCTGATAATTACATCTACAGGAAGTATCTCTGGTAATCACATCTACAGGAAGTATTTTGGATAATCACATCCACAGGAAGTATCTCGGATAATCACATCTACAGGAAGTATCTCTGATAATTACATCTACAGGAATTATCTCTGATAATCACCTCTACATGAAGTATCTCTGATAATTACATCGACAGGAATTATCTCGGATAATCACATCTACAGGAAGTATCTCTGATAATTACATCTACAGGAAGTATCTCGGATAATCACATCTACAGTAAATATCTCTGATAATTACATATACAGGAAGTATCTCTGATAATCACATCTACAGGAAGTAACTCGGATAATCACATCTACAGGAGGTATCTCGGATAATCACATCTACAAGAAGTATCTCGGATAATCACATCTACAGGAGGTATCTCGGAAAATCACATCTACAGGAGGTATCTCTGATAATCACATCTACAGGAAGTATCTCTGATAATTACATCTACAGGAAGTATCTCTGATAATCACATCTACAGGAAGTATCTCGGATAATCACATCTACAGGAGGTATCTCTGATAATCACATCTACAGGAAGTATCTCTGATAATTATATCTACAGGAAGTATCTCTGGTAATCACATCTACAGGAAGTATTTTGGATAATCACATCCACAGGAAGTATCTCGGATAATCACATCTACAGGAAGTATCTCTGATAATTACATCTACAGGAATTATCTCTGATAATCACCTCTACAGGAAGTATCTCTGATAATTACATCTACAGGAAGTATCTCTGATAATCACATCTACAGGAAGTATCTTGGATAATCACATCTACAGGAAGTGTCTCTGATTATCACATCTACAGGAGGTATCACTGATAATCACATCTACAGGAAGTATCTCTGATAATTACATCTACAGGAGGGATCTCTGATAATCACATCTACAGGAAGTATCTCTGATAATCACATCTACAGGAAGTGTCTCTGATAATCACATCGACAGGAAGTATCTCTGATAATTACATCTACAGGAAGTGTCTCTGATAATCACATCTACAGGAAGTATCTCTGATGATTACATCAACAGGAAGTATCTCGGATAATCACATCTACAGGAGGTATCTCTGATAATCACATCTACAGGAAGTATCTCTGATAATTATATCTACAGGAAGTATCTCTGGTAATCACATCTACAGGAAGTATTTTGGATAATCACATCCACAGGAAGTATCTCGGATAATCACATCTACAGGAAGTATCTCTGATAATTACATCTACAGGAATTATCTCTGATAATCACCTCTACAGGAAGTATCTCTGATAATTACATCTACAGGAAGTATCTCTGATAATCACATCTACAGGAAGTATCTTGGATAATCACATCTACAGGAAGTGTCTCTGATTATCACATCTACAGGAAGTATCTCGGATAATCACATCTACAGGAAGTATCTCTGATAATTACATCTACAGGAGGGATCTCTGATAATCACATCTACAGGAAGTATCTCTGATAATCACATCTACAGGAAGTGTCTCTGATAATCACATCGACAGGAAGTATCTCTGATAATTACATCTACAGGAAGTGTCTCTGATAATCACATCTACAGGAAGTATCTCTGATAATTACAACAACAGGAAGTATCTCTGATAATCACATCTACAGGAAGTATCTCGGATAATCACATCTACAGGAAGTATCTCTGATAATCACATCTACAGGAAGTATCTCTGATAATTACATCTACAGGAAGTATCTCTGGTAATCACATCTACAGGAAGTATTTTGGATAATCACATCCACAGGAAGTATCTCGGATAATCACATCTACAGGAAGTATCTCTGATAATTACATCTACAGGAATTATCTCTGATAATCACCTCTACATGAAGTATCTCTGATAATTACATCGACAGGAATTATCTCGGATAATCACATCTACAGGAAGTATCTCTGATAATTACATCTACAGGAAGTATCTCTGATAATCACATCTACAGGAAGTATCTCGGATAATCACATCTACAGGAGGTATCTCGGATAATCACATCTACAGGAAGTATCTCTGATAATTACATCGACAGGAAGTATCTCGGATAATCACATCTACAACAAGTATTTCTGATAATTACATCTACAGGAAGTATCTCGGATAATCACATCTACAGGAGGTATCTCGGATAATGACATACACAGGAAGTATCTCTGATAATTACATCTACAGGAAGTATCTCGGATAATCACATCTATAAGAACTATCTTGGATAATCACATCTACAGGAAGTATCTCTGATAATCACATCTACAGGAAGTATCTCTGATAATCACATGTACAGGAGGTATCTCTGATAGTCACATCTACAGGAGGTATCTAGGATAATCACATCTACAGGAGGTATCTCGGATAATCACATCTGCAGGAAGTATCTCTGATAGTCACATATACAGGAAGTATCTCGGTTAATCACACCTACAGGAGGTATCTCTGATAATCACATCTACAGGAAGTATCTCTGATAATTACATCTACAGGAAGTATCTCTGATAATCACATCGACAGGAAGTATCTCGGATAATCACATCTACAGGAGGTATCTCTGATAATCACATCTACAGGAAGTATATCGGATAATCACATCTACAGGAGGTATCTCTGATAATCACATCTACAGGAAGTATCCCTGATAATTATATCTACAGGAAGTATCTCTGGTAATCACATCTACAGGAAGTATTTTGGATAATCACATCCACAGGAAGTATCTCGGATAATCACATCTACAGGAAGTATCTCTGATAATTACATCTACAGGAATTATCTCTGATAATCACCTCTACAGGAAGTATCTCTGATAATCACATCTACAGGAAGTATC
Source organism: Chiloscyllium punctatum (assembly GCF_047496795.1). Classification (NCBI taxonomy): domain Eukaryota; kingdom Metazoa; phylum Chordata; class Chondrichthyes; order Orectolobiformes; family Hemiscylliidae; genus Chiloscyllium; species Chiloscyllium punctatum. The sequence continues at coordinate 70,429,227 of NC_092756.1, read as the reverse complement.
TCTGATAATCACATCTACAGGAAGTATCTTGGATAATCACATCTACAGGAAGTATCTCTGGTAATCACATCTACAGGAGGTATCACTGATAATCACATCTACAGGAAGTATCTCTGATAATCACATCTACAGGAAGTATCTCAGATAATCACATCTACAGGAAGTGTCTCTGATTATCACATCTACAGGAAGTATCTCGGATAATCACATCTACAGGAAGTATCTCTGATAATTACATCTACAGGAGGGATCTCTGATAATCACATCTACAGGAAGTATCTCTGATAATCACATCTACAGGAAGTGTCTCTGATAATCACATCGACAGGAAGTATCTCTGATAATTACATCTACAGGAAGTGTCTCTGATAATCACATCTACAGGAAGTATCTCTGATAATTACATCAACAGGAAGTATCTCTGATAATCACATCTACAGGAAGTATCTCGGATAATCACATCTACAGGAAGTATCTCTGATAATCACATCTACAGGAAGTATCTCTGATAATTACATCTACAGGAAGTATCTCTGGTAATCACATCTACAGGAAGTATTTTGGATAATCACATCCACAGGAAGTATCTCGGATAATCACATCTACAGGAAGTATCTCTGATAATTACATCTACAGGAATTATCTCTGATAATCACCTCTACATGAAGTATCTCTGATAATTACATCGACAGGAATTATCTCGGATAATCACATCTACAGGAAGTATCTCTGATAATTACATCTACAGGAAGTATCTCGGATAATCACATCTACAGGAAGTATCTCTGATAATTACATCAACAGGAAGTATCTCTGATAATCACATCTACAGTAAATATCTCTGATAATTACATATACAGGAAGTATCTCTGATAATCACATCTACAGGAAGTAACTCGGATAATCACATCTACAGGAGGTATCTCGGATAATCACATCTACAAGAAGTATCTCGGATAATCACATCTACAGGAGGTATCTCGGAAAATCACATCTACAGGAGGTATCTCTGATAATCACATCTACAGGAAGTATCTCGGATAATCACATCTACAGGAAGTATCTCTGATAATCACATCTACAGGAAGTATCTCGGATAATCACATCTACAGGAGGTATCTCTGATAATCACATCTACAGGAAGTATCTCTGATAATTATATCTACAGGAAGTATCTCTGGTAATCACATCTACAGGAAGTATTTTGGATAATCACATCCACAGGAAGTATCTCGGATAATCACATCTACAGGAAGTATCTCTGATAATTACATCTACAGGAATTATCTCTGATAATCACCTCTACAGGAAGTATCTCTGATAATTACATCTACAGGAAGTATCTCTGATAATCACGTCTACAGGAAGTATCTTGGATAATCACATCTACAGGAAGTATCTCTGGTAATCACATCTACAGGAGGTATCACTGATAATCACATCTACAGGAAGTATCTCTGATAATCACATCTACAGGAAGTATCTCAGATAATCACATCTACAGGAAGTGTCTCTGATTATCACATCTACAGGAAGTATCTCGGATAATCACATCTACAGGAAGTATCTCTGATAATTACATCTACAGGAGGGATCTCTGATAATCACATCTACAGGAAGTATCTCTGATAATCACATCTACAGGAAGTGTCTCTGATAATCACATCGACAGGAAGTATCTCTGATAATTACATCTACAGGAAGTGTCTCTGATAATCACATCTACAGGAAGTATCTCTGATAATTACATCAACAGGAAGTATCTCTGATAATCACATCTACAGGAAGTATCTCGGATAATCACATCTACAGGAAGTATCTCTGATAATCACATCTACAGGAAGTATCTCTGATAATTACATCTACAGGAAGTATCTCTGGTAATCACATCTACAGGAAGTATTTTGGATAATCACATCCACAGGAAGTATCTCGGATAATCACATCTACAGGAAGTATCTCTGATAATTACATCTACAGGAATTATCTCTGATAATCACCTCTACATGAAGTATCTCTGATAATTACATCGACAGGAATTATCTCGGATAATCACATCTACAGGAAGTATCTCTGATAATTACATCTACAGGAAGTATCTCGGATAATCACATCTACAGGAAGTATCTCTGATAATTACATCTACAGGAAGTATCTCTGATAATCACATCTACAGTAAATATCTCTGATAATTACATATACAGGAAGTATCTCTGATAATCACATCTACAGGAAGTAACTCGGATAATCACATCTACAGGAGGTATCTCGGATAATCACATCTACAGGAAGTATCTCTGATAATTACATCTACAGGAAGTATCTCTGATAATCACATCTACAGGAAGTATCTCTGATAATTACATCTACAGGAAGTATCTCTGATAATCACATCTACAGGAAGTATCTCTGATAATCACATCTACAGGAAGTATCTCGGATAATCACATCTACAGGAGGTATCTCGGATAATCACATCTACAGGAAGTATCTCTGATAATTACATAGACAGGAAGTATCTCGGATAATCACATCTACAACAAGTATTTCTGATAATTACATCTTCAGGAAGTATCTCGGATAATCACATCTACAGGAGGTATCTCGGATAATCACATACACAGGAAGTATATCTGATAATTACATCTACAGGAAGTATCTCGGATAATCACATCCAAACGAACTATCTTGGATAATCACATCTACAGGAAGTATCTCTGATAATCACATCTACAGGAAGTATCTCTGATAATCACATGTACAGGAGGTATCTCTGATAGTCACATCTACAGGAGGTATCTAGGATAATCACATCTACAGGAGGTATCTCGGATAATCACATCTACAGGAAGTATCTCTGATAGTCACATCTACAGGAAGTATCTCGGATAATCACACCTACAGGAGGTATCTCTGATAATCACATCTACAGGAAGTATCTCTGATAATTACATCTACAGGAAGTATCTCTGATAATCACATCTACAGGAAGTATCTCGGATAATAACATCTACAGGAGGTATCTCTGATAATCACATCTACAGGAAGTCTATCGGATAATCACATCTACAGGAAGTATCTCGGATAATCACTTCTACAGGAAGTATCTCCGATACTCACATCTACAGGAGGTATCTCTGATAGTCACATCTACAGGAGGTATCCCGGATAATCACATCTACACGAGGTATCTCGGATAATCACATCTACAGGAAGTATCTCGGATAATCACATCTACAGGAAGTATCTCTGATAATTACATCAACAGGAAGTATCTCTGATAATCACATCTACAGGAAGTATCTCGGATAATCACATCTACAGGAAGTATCTCTGATAATCACATCTACAGGAAGTATCTCTGATAATTACATCTACAGGAAGTATCTCTGGTAATCACATCTACAGGAAGTATTTTGGATAATCACATCCACAGGAAGTATCTCGGATAATCACATCTACAGGAAGTATCTCTGATAATTACATCTACAGGAATTATCTCTGATAATCACCTCTACATGAAGTATCTCTGATAATTACATCGACAGGAATTATCTCGGATAATCACATCTACAGGAAGTATCTCTGATAATTACATCTACAGGAAGTATCTCGGATAATCACATCTACAGGAAGTATCTCTGATAATTACATCAACAGGAAGTATCTCTGATAATCACATCTACAGTAAATATCTCTGATAATTACATATACAGGAAGTATCTCTGATAATCACATCTACAGGAAGTAACTCGGATAATCACATCTACAGGAGGTATCTCGGATAATCACATCTACAAGAAGTATCTCGGATAATCACATCTACAGGAGGTATCTCGGAAAATCACATCTACAGGAGGTATCTCTGATAATCACATCTACAGGAAGTATCTCTGATAATTACATCTACAGGAAGTATCTCTGATAATCACATCTACAGGAAGTATCTCGGATAATCACATCTACAGGAGGTATCTCTGATAATCACATCTACAGGAAGTATCTCTGATAATTATATCTACAGGAGGTATCTCTGGTAATCACATCTACAGGAAGTATTTTGGATAATCACATCCACAGGAAGTATCTCGGATAATCACATCTACAGGAAGTATCTCTGATAATTACATCTACAGGAATTATCTCTGATAATCACCTCTACAGGAAGTATCTCTGATAATTACATCTACAGGAAGTATCTCTGATAATCACATCTACAGGAAGTATCTTGGATAATCACATCTACAGGAAGTATCTCTGGTAATCACATCTACAGGAGGTATCACTGATAATCACATCTACAGGAAGTATCTCTGATAATCACATCTACAGGAAGTATCTCAGATAATCACATCTACAGGAAGTGTCTCTGATTATCACATCTACAGGAAGTATCTCGGATAATCACATCTACAGGAAGTATCTCTGATAATTACATCTACAGGAGGGATCTCTGATAATCACATCTACAGGAAGTATCTCTGATAATCACATCTACAGGAAGTGTCTCTGATAATCACATCGACAGGAAGTATCTCTGATAATTACATCTACAGGAAGTGTCTCTGATAATCACATCTACAGGAAGTATCTCTGATAATTACATCAACAGGAAGTATCTCTGATAATCACATCTACAGGAAGTATCTCGGATAATCACATCTACAGGAAGTATCTCTGATAATCACATCTACAGGAAGTATCTCTGATAATTACATCTACAGGAAGTATCTCTGGTAATCACATCTACAGGAAGTATTTTGGATAATCACATCCACAGGAAGTATCTCGGATAATCACATCTACAGGAAGTATCTCTGATAATTACATCTACAGGAATTATCTCTGATAATCACCTCTACATGAAGTATCTCTGATAATTACATCGACAGGAATTATCTCGGATAATCACATCTACAGGAAGTATCTCTGATAATTACATCTACAGGAAGTATCTCGGATAATCACATCTACAGGAAGTATCTCTGATAATTACATCTACAGGAAGTATCTCTGATAATCACATCTACAGTAAATATCTCTGATAATTACATATACAGGAAGTATCTCTGATAATCACATCTACAGGAAGTAACTCGGATAATCACATCTACAGGAGGTATCTCGGATAATCACATCTACAGGAAGTATCTCTGATAATTACATCTACAGGAAGTATCTCTGATAATCACATCTACAGGAAGTATCTCTGATAATTACATCTACAGGAAGTATCTCTGATAATCACATCTACAGGAAGTATCTCTGATAATCACATCTACAGGAGGTATCTCGGATAATCACATCTACAGGAAGTATCTCTGATAATTACATAGACAGGAAGTATCTCGGATAATCACATCTACAACAAGTATTTCTGATAATTACATCTTCAGGAAGTATCTCGGATAATCACATCTACAGGAGGTATCTCGGATAATCACATACACAGGAAGTATCTCTGATAATTACATCTACAGGAAGTATCTCGGATAATCACATCCAAACGAACTATCTTGGATAATCACATCTACAGGAAGTATCTCTGATAATCACATCTACAGGAAGTATCTCTGATAATCACATGTACAGGAGGTATCTCTGATAGTCACATCTACAGGAGGTATCTAGGATAATCACATCTACAGGAGGTATCTCGGATAATCACATCTACAGGAAGTATCTCTGATAATTACATCTACAGGAAGTATCTCGGATAATCACACCTACAGGAGGTATATCTGATAATCACATCTACAGGAAGTATCTCTGATAATTACATCTACAGGAAGTATCTCTGATAATCACATCTACAGGAAGTATCTCGGATAATAACATCTACAGGAGGTATCTCTGATAATCACATCTACAGGAAGTCTATCGGATAATCACATCTACAGGAAGTATCTCGGATAATCACTTCTACAGGAAGTATCTCTGATACTCACATCTACAGGAGGTATCTCTGATAGTCACATCTACAGGAGGTATCCCGGATAATCACATCTACACGAGGTATCTCGGATAATCACATCTACAGGAAGTATCTCGGATAATCACATCTACAAGAAGTATCTCGGATAATCACATCTACAGGAGGTATCTCGGAAAATCACATCTACAGGAGGTATCTCTGATAATCACATCTACAGGAAGTATCTCTGATAATCACATCTACAGGAAGTATTTTGGATAATCACATCCACAGGAAGTATCTCGGATAATCACATCTACAGGAAGTATCTCTGATAATTACATCTACAGGAATTATCTCTGATAATCACCTCTACAGGAAGTATCTCTGATAATTACATCTACAGGAAGTATCTCTGATAATGACATCTACAGGAAGTATCTTGGATAATCACATCTACAGGAAGTATCTCTGGTAATCACATCTACAGGAGGTATCACTGATAATTACATCGACAGGAAGTATCTCGGATAATCACATCTACAACAAGTATTTCTGATAGTCACATCTACAGGAGGTATCCCGGATAATCACATCTACACGAGGTATCTCGGATAACCACATCTACAGGAAGTATCTCTGATAATCACATCTACAAGAAGTATCTCGGATAATCACATCTACAGGAGGTATCTCGGAAAATCACATCTACAGGAGGTATCTCTGATAATCACATCTACAGGAAGTATCTCTGATAATTACATCTACAGGAAGTATCTCTGATAATCACATCTACAGGAAGTATCTCGGATAATCACATCTACAGGAGGTATCTCTGATAATCACATCTACAGGAAGTATCTCTGATAATTACATCTACAGGAATTATCTCTGATATTCACCTCTACAGGAAGTATCTTTGATAATTACATCTACAGGAAGTATCTCTGATAATCACATCTACAGGAAGTATTTTGGATAATCACATCTACAGGAAGTATCTCTGGTAATCACATCTACAGGAGGTATCACTGATAATCACATCTACAGGAAGTATCTCTGATAATCACATCTACAGGAAGTATCTCAGATAATCACATCTACAGGAAGTGTCTCTGATTATCACATCTACAGGAAGTATCTCGGATAATCACATCTACAGGAAGTATCTCTGATAATTACATCTACAGGAGGGATCTCTGATAATCACATCTACAGGAAGTATCTCTGATAATCACATCTACAGGAAGTGTCTCTGATAATCACATCGACAGGAAGTATCTCTGATAATTACATCTACAGGAAGTGTCTCTGATAATCACATCTACAGGAAGTATCTCTGATAATCACATCGACAGGAAGTATCTCTGATAATTACATCTACAGGAAGTGTCTCTGATAATCACATCAGCAGGAAGTATGTCTGATAATCACATCTACAGGAAGTGTCTTGATAATCGCATCTACAGGAAGTATCTCTGATAATCACATCTACAGGAAGTATCTCTGATAATCACATCTACAGGAAGCGTCTCTGATAATCACATCTACAGGAAGTATCTCTGATAATCACATCTACAGGAAGTGTCTCTGATAATCACATCTACAGGAGGCATCTCGGATAATCACATCTGCAGGAAGTATCTCTGATAATCACATCTACAGGAAGTATCTCTGATAATTACATCTACAGGAAGTATCTCGGATAATCACATCTATAAGAACTATCTTGGATAATCACATCTACAGGAAGTATCTCTGATAATCACATCTACAGGAAGTATCTCTGATAATCACATGTACAGAATGTATCTCTGATAGTCACATCTACAGGAGGTATCTAGGATAATCACATCTACAGGAGGTATCTCGGATAATCACATCTACAGGAAGTATCTCTGATCGTCACATCTACAGGAAGTATCTCGGATAATCACACCTACAGGAGGTATCTCTGATAATCACATCTACAGGAAGTATCTCTGATAATTACATCTACAGGAAGTATCTCTGATAATCACATCGACAGGAAGTATCTCGGATAATCACATCTACAGGAGGTATCTCTGATAATCACATCTACAGGAAGTATATCGGATAATCACATCTACAGGAAGTATCTCGGATAATCACATCTACAGGAAGTATCTCTGATAATCACATCTACAGGAAGTATCTCTGATAATTACATCGACAGGAAGTATCTCGGATAATCACATCTACAACAAGTATTTCTGATAGTCACATCTACAGGAGGTATCCCGGATAATCACATCTACACGAGGTATCTCGGATAACCACATCTACAGGAAGTATCTCTGATAATCACATCTACAAGAAGTATCTCGGATATTCACATCTACAGGAGGTATCTCGGAAAATCACATCTACAGGAGGTATCTCTGATAATCACATCTACAGGAAGTATCTCTGATAATTACATCTACAGGAAGTATCTCTGATAATCACATCTACAGGAAGTATCTCGGATAATCACATCTACAGGAGGTATCTCTGATAATCACATCTACAGGAAGTATCTCTGATAATTATATCTACAGGAAGTATCTCTGGTAATCACATCTACAGGAAGTATTTTGGATAATCACATCCACAGGAAGTATCTCGGATAATCACATCTACAGGAAGTATCTCTGATAATTACATCTACAGGAATTATCTCTGATAATCACCTCTACAGGAAGTATCTCTGATAATTACATCTACAGGAAGTATCTCTGATAATCACATCTACAGGAAGTATTTTGGATAATCACATCTACAGGAAGTATCTCTGGTAATCACATCTACAGGAGGTATCACTGATAATCACATCTACAGGAAGTATCTCTGATAATCACATCTACAGGAAGTATCTCAGATAATCACATCTACAGGAAGTGTCTCTGATTATCACATCTACAGGAAGTATCTCGGATAATCACATCTACAGGAAGTATCTCTGATAATTACATCTACAGGAGGGATCTCTCATAATCACATCTACAGGAAGTATCTCTGATAATCACATCTACAGGAAGTGTCTCTGATAATCACATCGACAGGAAGTATCTCTGATAATTACATCTACAGGAAGTGTCTCTGATAATCACATCTACAGGAAGTATCTCTGATAATCACATCGACAGGAAGTATCTCTGATAATTACATCTACAGGAAGTGTCTCTGATAATCACATCAGCAGGAAGTATGTCTGATAATCACATCTACAGGAAGTGTCTTGATAATCGCATCTACAGGAAGTATCTCTGATAATCACATCTACAGGAAGTATCTCTGATAATCACATCTACAGGAAGCGTCTCTGATAATCACATCTACAGGAAGTATCTCTGATAATCACATCTACAGGAAGTGTCTCTGATAATCACATCTACAGTAGGCATCTCGGATAATCACATCTACAGGAAGTATCTCTCATAATCACATCTACAGGAAGTATCTCTGATAATCACATCTACAGGAGGTATCTCGGATAATCACATCGACAGGAAGTATCTCTGATAATCACATCTACAGGAGGAATCTCGGATAATCACATCTACAGGAGGCATCTCGGATAATCACATCTACAGTAAGTATCTCTGATAATCACATCTACAGGAAGTATCTCTGATAATCACATCTACAGGAAGTATCTCGGATAATCACATCTACAGGAGGTATCTCGGATAATCACATCTAAAGGAAGTTTCTATGAGAATTACATCTACAGGAAGTATCTCTGATAATCACATCTACAGGAAGTATCTCGGATAATCACATCTACAGGAGGTATCTCGGATAATCACATCTACAGGCAGTATCTCTGATAATTACATCGACAGGAATTGTCTCGGATAATCACATCTACAGGAAGTATCTCTGACAATTACATCTACAGGAAGTATCTCGGATAATCACATCAAGATGAAGTATCTCCGATAATTACATCTACAGGAAGTATCTCTGATAATCACATCTACAGGAGGTATCTCGGAAAATCACATCTACAGGAGGTATCTCTGATAAACACATCTACAGGAAGTATCTCTGATAATCACATCTACTGGAAATATCTCTGATAATTACATCCACAGGAAGTATCTCTGATAATCACATCTACAGGAAGTATCTCTGATAATTACATCTACAGGAAGTATCTCTGATAATTACATCGACAGGAAGTATCTCGGATAATCACATCTACAGGAGGTATCTCGGATTATCACATCTACAAGAAGTATCTCTGATAATTACATCTACAGGAAGTATCTCGGATAATCACTTCTACAGGAGGTATCTCGGATAATCACATACACAGGAAGTATCTCTGATAATTACATCTACAGGAAGTATCTCGGATAATCACATCTATGAGAACTATCTTGGATAATCACATCTACAGGAAGTATCTCTGATAATCACATCTACAGGAAGTATCTCTGATAATCACATCTACAGGAGGTATCTCTGATAGTCACATCTACAGGAGGTATCTAGGATAATCACATCTACAGGAGGTATCTCTGATAATCACATCTCCAGGAAGTATCTCTGATAGTCACATCTACAGGAAGTATCTCGGATAATCACATCTACAGGAGGTATCTCTGATAATCACATCTACAGGAAGTATCTCTGATAATTACATCTACAGGAAATATCTCTGATAATCACATCTACAGGAAGTATCTCGGATAATCACATCTACAGGAGGTATCTCTGATAATCACATCTACAGGAAGTATCTCGGATAATCACATCTACAGGAAGCATCTCGGATAATCACATCTACAGGAAGTATCTCTGATAATCACATCTACAGGAGGTATCTCTGATAGTCACATCTACAGGAAATATCTCTGATAATTACATCTACAGGAAGTATCTCTGATAATCACATCTACAGGAAGTATTTTGGATAATCACATCCACAGGAAGTATCTCGGATAATCACATCTACAGGAAGTATCTCTGATAATTACATCGACAGGAAGTATCTCTGATAATCACATCTACAGGAAGTATCTCTGATAATTACATCTACAGGAAGTATCTCTGATAATCACATCTACAGGAAGTATTTTGGATAATCACATCCACAGGAAGTATCTCGGATAATCACATCTACAGGAAGTATCTCTGATAATTACATCGACAGGAAGTATCTCTGATAATCACCTCTACAGGAAGTATCTCTGATAATTACATCTACAGGAAGTATCTCTGATAATTACATCTATAGGAAGTATCTTGGATAATCACATCTCCAGGAAGTATCTCTGGTAATCACATCTACAGGAGGTATCACTGATAATCACATCTACAGGAAGTATCTCAGATAATTACATCTACAGGAAGTATCACTGATAATCACATCTACAGGCAGTATCTCTGATAATTACATCTCCAGGAAATATCTCTGATAATCACATCTACAGGACGTATCTTGGGTAATCACATCTACAGGAAGTATCTCTGATAATCACATCTACAGGAGGCATCACTGATAATCACATCTCCAGGCAGTATCTCTGATAATTACATCTACAGGAAGTATCTCTGATAATCACATCTCCGGGAGGTATCTCGGATAATCACATCTCCAGGAAGTATCACCGATAATCACATCTACAGGCAGTATCTCTGATAATCACATCGACAGGAAGTGTCTCTGATAATCACATCTGTAGGAAGTATCTCTGATAATCACATCTACAGGAAGTATCTCTAATAATCACATCTACAGGAAGCGTCTCTGATTATCACATCTACAGGAAGTATCTCGGATAATCACATCTACAGGAAGTATCTCTGATAATTACATCTACAGGGGGGATCTCTGATAATCACATCTACAGGAAGTATCTCTGATAATCACATCTACAGGAAGTGTCTCTGATAATCACATCGACAGGAAGTATCTCTGATAATTACATCTACAGGAAGTGTCTCTGATAATCACATCTACAGGAAGTATCTCTGATAATCACATCGACGGGAAGTATCTCTGATAATTACATCTACAGGAAGTGTCTCTGATAATCACATCAGCAGGAAGTATGTCTGATAATCACATCTACAGGAAGTGTCATGATAATCGCATCTACAGGAAGTATCTCTGATAATCACATCTACAGGAAGTATCTCTGATAATCACATCTACAGGAAGCGTCTCTGATAATCACATCTACAGGAAGTATCTCTGATAATCACAACTACAGGAAGTGTCTCTGATAATCACATCTACAGGAGGCATCTCGGATAATCACATCTACAGGAAGTATCTCTGATAATCACATCTACAGGAAGTATTTCTGATAATCACATCTACAGGAGGTATCTCGGATAATCACATCGACAGGAAGTATCTCTGATAATCACATCTACAGGAAGTATCTCGGATAATCACATCTACAGGAGGTATCTCGGATAATCACATCTAAAGGAAGTTTCTATGAGAATTACATCTACAGGAAGTATCTCTGATAATCACATCTACAAGAAGTATCTCGGATAATCACATCTACAGGAGGTATCTCGGATAATCACATCTACAGGCAGTATCTCTGATAATTACATCGACAGGAATTATCTCGGATAATCACATCTACAGGAAGTATCTCTGACAATTACATCTACAGGAAGTATCTCGGATAATCACATCTAGAGGAAGTATCTCCGATAATTACATCTACAGGAAGTATCTCTGATAATCACATCTACAGGAGGTATCTCGGAAAATCACATCTACAGGAGGTATCTCTGATAATCACATCTACAGGAAGTATCTCTGATAATCACATCTACTGGAAATATCTCTGATAATTACATCTACAGGAAGTATCTCTGATAATCACATCTACAGGAAGTATCTCTGATAATTACATCTACAGGAAGGATCTCTGATAATCACATCTACAGGAAGTATCTCGGATGATCACATCTACAGGAGGTATCTCGGATAATCACATCTACAGGAAGTATCTCTGATAATTACATCGACAGGAAGTATCTATCTCTGATAATCACATCTACAAGAAGTATCTCTGATAATTACATCTACAGGAAGTATCTCGGATAATCACTTCTACAGGAGGTATCTCGGATAATCACATACACAGGAAGTATCTCTGATAATTACATCTACAGGAAGTATCTCGGATAATCACATCTATGAGAACAATCTTGGATAATCACATCTACAGGAAGTATCTCTGATAATCACATCTACAGGAAGTATCTCTGATAATCACATGTACAGGAGGTATCTCTGATAGTCACATCTACAGGAGGTATCTAGGATAATCACATCTACAGGAGGTATCTCTGATAATCACATCTCCAGGAAGTATCTCTGATAGTCACATCTACAGGAAGTATCTCGGATAATCACTTCTACAGGAGGTATCTCGATAATCACATCTACAGGAAGTATCTCTGATAATTACATCTACAGGAAGTATCTCTGATAATCACATCTACAGGAAGTATCTCGGATAATCACATCTACAGGAGGTATCTCTGATAATCACATCTACAGGAAGTATCTCGGATAATCACATCTACAGGAAGCATCTCGGATAATCACATCTACAGGAAGTATCTCTGATAATCACATCTACAGGAGGTATCTCTGATAGTCACATCTACAGGAGGTATCCCGGATAATCACATCTACAGGAGGTATCTCGGATAATCACATCTACAGGAAATATCTCTGATAATCACATCTACAGGAAGTATCTCGGATAATCACATCTACAGGAGGTATCTCGGATAATCACATCTACAGGAGGTATCTCTGATATTTACATCTACAGGAAGTATCTCTGATAATCACATCTACAGGAAGTATCTCTGATAATTACATCTACAGGAAGTATCTCTGATAATCACATCTACAGGAAGTATTTTGGATAATCACATCCACAGGAAGTATCTCGGATAATCACATCTACAGGAAGTATCTCTGATAATTACATCGACAGGAAGTATCTCTGATAATCACCTCTACAGGAAGTATCTCTGATAATTACATCTACAGGAAGTATCTCTGATAATCACATCTACAGGAAGTATCTTGGATAATCACATCTACAGGAAGTATCTCTGGTAATCACATCTACAGGAGGTATCACTGATAATCACATCTACAGGAAGTATCTCTGATAATTACATCTACAGGAAGTATCACTGATAATCACATCTACAGGCAGTATCTCTGATAATTACATCTACAGGAAATATCTCTGATAATCACATCTACAGGACGTATCTTGGGTAATCACATCTACAGGAAGTATCTCTGATAATCACATCTACAGGAGGCATCACTGATAATCACATCTCCAGGCAGTATCTCTGATAATTACATCTACAGGAAGTATCTCTGATAATCACATCTCCGGGAGGTATCTCGGATAATCACATCTCCAGGAAGTATCACCGATAATCACATCTACAGGCAGTATCTCTGATAATCACATCGACAGGAAGTGTCTCTGATAATCACATCTGTCGGAAGTATCTCTGATAATCACATCTATAGGAAGTATCTCTAATAATCACATCGACAGGAAGTATCTCTGATAATCACATCTGCAGGAAGTATCTCTGATAATCACATCTGCAGGAAGTATCTCTGATCATCACATCGACAGGAAGTATCTCTGAAAATCACATCTCCAGGAAGTATCTCGGATGATCACATCTACAGGAAGTGTCTCTGATAATCACATCTACAGGAGGTATCTCGGATAATTACATCTACAGGAAGTATCTCTGATAATCACATCTACAGGAGGTATCAGTGATAATCACATCTACAGGCAGTATCTCCGATAATCACATCGACAGGAAGTATCTCTGATAATCACATCTCCGGGAGGTATCTCGGATAATCACATCTACAGGAAGTATCACCGATAATCACATCTACAGGCAGTATCTCTGATAATCACATCGACAGGAAGTGTCTCTGATAATCACATCTGTAGGAAGTATCTCTGATAATCACATCTACAGGAAGTATCTCTGATAATCACATCTCCAGGAGGTATCTCGGATAATCACATCTACAGGAAGTATCTCTGATAATCACATCTACAGGAGGTATCTCTGATAATCACATCTCCAGGAGGTATCTCTGAAAATCACATCTACAGGAAGTGTCTCTGATAATTACATCGACAGGAAGTATCTCTGATAATCACAACTACAGGAAGTATCTCTGATAATCACATCGACTGGAAGTATCTCTGATAATCACATCTACCGGAAGAATCTTTGATTATCACATCTACCGGAGGTATGTCGGATAATGACATCTACAGGAGGTATCTCTGATAATCACATCTACAGGAGGTATGTCGGATAATCACATCGACAGGAAGTATCTCTAATAATCACATCTACAGAAAGTATCTCTGAAAAGCACATCTACAGGAGGCCTCTGATAATCACATCGACAGAAAGTGTCTCTGATAATCACATCTACAGGAAGTATCTTTGATTATCACATCTACAGGAGGTATGTCGGATAATCACATCTACAGGAGGTATCTCGGATAATCAGATCTACAGGAAGTATCTCTGATAATTACATCTACAGGAAGTATCTCTGATAATCACATCTACAGAAAGTATCTCGGATAATCACATCTACAGGAGGTATCTCGGATAAAAACATCTACAGGAAGTATCTATGAGAATAACATCTACAGGAAGTATCTCTGATAATCACATCTACAGGAAGTATCTCGGATAATCACATCTACAGGAGGTATCTCGGATAATCACATCTACAGGAAGTATCTCTGATAATTACATCGACAGGAATTATCTCGGATAATCACATCTACAGGAAGTATCTCTGATAATTACATCTACAGGAAGTATCTCTGATAATCACATCTACAGGAAGTATCTCGGATAATCACATCTACAGGAAGTATCTCTGATAAGTACATATACAGGAAGTATCTCTGATAATCACATCTACAGGAAATATCTCAGATAATTACATCTACAGGAAGTGTCTCTGATAATCACATCGACAGGAAGTATCTCTGATAATTACATCTACAGGAAGTGTCTCTGATAATCACATCTACAGGAAGTATCTCTGATAATCACATCGACAGAAAGTGTCTCTGATAATCACATCTACAGGAAGTATCTTTGATTATCACATCTACAGGAGGTATGTCTGATAATCACATCTACAGGAGGTATCTCGGATAATCAGATCTACAGGAAGTATCTCTGATAATTACATCTACAGGAAGTATCTCTGATAATCACATCTACAGAAAGTATCTCGGATAATCACATCTACAGGAGGTATCTCGGATAATCACATCTACAGGAAGTATCTCTGATAATTACATCGACAGGAATTATCTCGGATAATCACATCTACAGGAAGTATCTCTGATAATTACATCTACAGGAAGTATCTCTGATAATCACATCTACAGGAAGTATCTCGGATAATCACATCTACAGGAAGTATCTCTGATAAGTACATCTACAGGAAGTATCTCTGATAATCACATCTACAGGAAATATCTCTGATAATTACATCTACAGGAAGTGTCTCTGATAATCACATCGACAGGAAGTATCTCTGATAATTACATTTACAGGAAGTGTCTCTGATAATCACATCTACAGGAAGTATCTCTGATAATCACATCGACAGAAAGTGTCTCTGATAATCACATCTACAGGAGGTATCTCGGATAATCACATCTACAGGAAGTATCTCTGATAATTACATCGACAGGAATTATCTCGGATAATCACATCTACAGGAAGTATCTCTGATAATTACATCTACAGGAAGTATCTCTGATAATCACATCTACAGAAAGTATCTCGGATAATCACATCTACATGAGGTATCTCGGATAATCACATCTACAGGAAGTATCTCTGATAATTACATCGACAGGAATTATCTCGGATAATCACATCTACAGGAAGTATCTCTGATAATTACATCTACAGGAAGTATCTCTGATAATCACATCTACAGGAAGTATCTCGGATAATCACATCTACAGGAAGTATCTCTGATAAGTACATCTACAGGAAGTATCTCTGATAATCACATCTACAGGAAATATCTCTGATAACTACATCTACAGGAAGTGTCTCTGATAATCACATCGACAGGAAGTATCTCTGATAATTACATCTACAGGAAGTGTCTCTGATAATCACATCTACAGGAAGTATCTCTGATAATCACATCGACAGAAAGTGTCTCTGATAATCACATCTACAGGAGGTATCTCGGATAATCACATCTACAGGAAGTATCTCTGATAATTACATCGACAGGAATTATCTCGGATAATCACATCTACAGGAAGTATCTCTGATAATTACATCTACAGGAAGTATCTCTGATAATCACATCTACAGGAAGTATCTCGGATAATCACATCTACAGGAAGTATCTCTGATAAGTACATCTCCAGGAAGTATCTCTGATAATCACATCTACAGGAAATATCTCTGATAATCACATCTACAGGAGGTATCTCAGATAATTACATCTACAGGAAGTATCTCGGATAATTACATCTGCAGGAGGTATCTCTGATAATCACATCTACACGAAGTATCTCTGAAAATCACATCTCCTGGAGGTATCTCTGTGAATTACAACTACAGGAAGTATCTCGGATAATCACATCTACAGGAGGTATCTCTGATAATCACATCTACACGAAGTGTCTCTGATAATCACATCTACAGGAGGTATCTCGGATAATCACATCTACAGGAAGTATCTCTGATAATCACATCTACAGGAAGTATCTCGGATAATCACATCTACAGGAAGTATCTCGGATAATCACATCTCCAGGAGGTATCTCTGATAATCACTTCTACAGGAAGAACCTCGGATAATCACATCTACAGGAAGTATCTCGGATCATCACATCTACAGGTAGTATCTCTGATAATCACATCTACAGGAAGTATGTCTGATAATCACATCTACAGGTAGTATCTCTGACAATCACATCTCCAGGAAGTGTCTCTGATTATGACACCTACAGGAAGTATCTCTGATTATCACATCTGCAGGAAGTATCTCGGATAATCACATCGACAGGAAGTGTCTCTGATAATCACATCTACAGGAAGTATCTCTGATAATCACATCTACAGGAAGTATTTCTGATAATCACACCTCCGGGATGTGTCTCTGATAATCACATCGACAGGAAGTGTCTGTGATAAGCACATCTACAGGAAGTATTTCTGATAATCACATCTACAGGAAGTATCTTTGATAATGACATCGCCAGGAAATATCTCGGATAATCACATCTACAGGAAGTATCTTTGATAATTACATCGACAGGAAGTATCTCTGATAATCACATCAACAGAAAGTGTCTCTGATAATTATATCGACAGTAAGTATCTCTGATAATCACATCTACACGAAGTTTCTCTGATAATTACATCGACAGGAAGAGTCTATGATAATCACATCTATAGGAGATATCTCTGATAATCACATCTACTCGAAGTATCTCTGATAATTACATCTACAGGAAGTATCTCGGATAATCACATCTACAGGAAGTATCTCTGATAATCACATCTACAGGAAGTATCTCGGATAATCACATCTCCAGGAAGTATCTCTGATAATCATATCGACACGAGGTATCTCTGATAATCACATCTACAGGAAGTATCTCTGATAATCACATCGACAGGAAGTATCTCTGATAATCACATCTACTGGAGGTATCTCGGATAATCACATCTACAGGAAGTGTCTCTGATAATCACATCTACTGGAGGTATCTCTGATAATCACATCTACAGGAAGTATCTCTGATAATTACATCTACAGGAAGTATCTCTGATAATCACATCTACTGGAGGTATCTCGGATAATCACATCTACAGGAAGTACCTCTGATAATCACATCTACTGGTGTATCTCGGATAATCACATCTTCAGGAAGTATCTCGGATAATCACATCTACAGGAAGTATCTCGGATAATCGCATCAACAGGAAGTATCTCTGATAATCACATCTACAGGAAGTATCTCTGATAATCACATCTACTGGAGGTATCTCGGATAATCACATCTACAGGAAGTGTCCCTGATAATCACATCTACTGGAGGTATCTCTGATAATCACATCTACAGGAGGTATCTCTGATAATCACATCTACAGGAGGTATCTCGGATAATCACATCTACAGGAAGTGTCTCTGATAATCACATCTACAGGAAGTATCTCGGATAATCACATCTACAGGAAGTATCTCGGATAATCTCATCTACAGGAGGTATCTCGGATAATCACATCAACAGGAAGTGTCTCTGATAATCACATCTACAGGAAGTGTCTCTGATAATCACATCTACAGGAAGTGTCTCTGATAATCACATCGACAGGAAGTATCTCTGATAAACACATCTACAGGAAGTGTCTCGGATAATTACATCTACAGGAAGTATCTCTGATAATCACATCTACAGGAAGTATCTTGGATAATCACATCTACAGGAAGTATCTCTGATAATCACATCTACAGAAAGTATCTCTGATAATCACATCTTCAGGACGTATCTCGGATAATCACATCTACAGGAGGTATCTCTGATAATCACATCTACAGGAGGTATCTCTGATAATCACATCTACAGGAAGTATCTTGGATAATCACATCTACAGGGAGTATCTCTGATAATCACATCTACAGGAAGTATCTCTGATAATCACATCTACTGGACGTATCTCAGATAATGACATCTACAGGAGTTATCTCTGATAATCACATCTACAGGAGGTATCTCTGATAATCACATCTACAGGAAGTATCTTGGATAATCACATCTACAGGGAGTATCTCTGATAATCACATCTACAGGAAGTATCTCGCATAATCACATCTACAGGACGTATCTTGGATAATCACATCTACAGGAAGTACCTCTGATAATCACATCTACTGGTGTATCTCGGATAATCACATCTTCAGGAAGTATCTCGGATAATCACATCTACAGGAAGTATCTCGGATAATCGCATCAACAGGAAGTATCTCTGATAATCACATCTACAGGAAGTATCTCTGATAATCACATCTACTGGAGGTATCTCGGATAATCACATCTACAGGAAGTGTCCCTGATAATCACATCTACTGGAGGTATCTCTGATAATCACATCTACAGGAGGTATCTCTGATAATCACATCTACAGGAGGTATCTCGGATAATCACATCTACAGGAAGTGTCTCTGATAATCACATCTACAGGAAGTATCTCGGATAATCACATCTACAGGAAGTATCTCGGATAATCTCATCTACAGGAGGTATCTCGGATAATCACATCAACAGGAAGTGTCTCTGATAATCACATCTACAGGAAGTGTCTCTGATAATCACATCTACAGGAAGTGTCTCTGATAATCACATCGACAGGAAGTATCTCTGATAAACACATCTACAGGAAGTGTCTCGGATAATTACATCTACAGGAAGTATCTCTGATAATCACATCTACAGGAAGTATCTTGGATAATCACATCTACAGGAAGTATCTCTGATAATCACATCTACAGAAAGTATCTCTGATAATCACATCTTCAGGACGTATCTCGGATAATCACATCTACAGGAGGTATCTCTGATAATCACATCTACAGGAGGTATCTCTGATAATCACATCTACAGGAAGTATCTTGGATAATCACATCTACAGGGAGTATCTCTGATAATCACATCTACAGGAAGTATCTCTGATAATCACATCTACTGGACGTATCTCAGATAATCACATCTACAGGAGTTATCTCTGATAATCACATCTACAGGAGGTATCTCTGATAATCACATCTACAGGAAGTATCTTGGATAATCACATCTACAGGGAGTATCTCTGATAATCACATCTACAGGAAGTATCTCGCATAATCACATCTACAGGACGTATCTTGGATATTCACATCTACTGGAGGTATCTCTGATAATCACATCTGCAGGAGTTATCTCTGATAATCACATCTACAGGAAGTATCTCTGATAATCACATCCACAGGAAGTATCTCTGATAATCACATCTACAGGAAGTGTCTCTGATAATCACATCTACAGGAAGTGTCTCTGATAATCACATCTACAGGAAGTATCTCTGATAATCACATCTACAGGAGGTATCTCAGATAATCACATCTACAGGAAGTATCTCTGATAATCACATCTACAGGAAGTATCTCGGATACTCACATCTACATGAAGTATCTCTGATAATCACATCGACAGAAAGTATCTCTGATAATCACATCTACAGGAGGTATCTCTGATAATCACATCTACAGGAAGTATCTCTGATATTCACATCTACAGGAAGTCTCTCTGATAATCACATCTACAGGAAGTATCTCTGATAATCACATCGACAAGAAGTATCTCTGATAATCACATCTACAGGAAGTATCTCTGATAATTACATCTACAGGCGGTATCTCTGATAATCACATCTACAGGATGTATCTGTGACAATCACATCTACAGGAAGTATCTCTGATAATCACATCTACAGGAAGTGTCTCTGATAATCACATCTACAGGAAGTATCTCTGATAATCACATCTACAGGAAGTATCTTGGATAATCACATCTACAGGAAGTAACTCTGATAATCACATCTTCAGGAAGTATCTCTGATAATCACATCTACAGGAAGTGTCTCTGATAATCACATCTACAGGAAGTATCTCTGATAATCACATCGACAGGAAGTATCTCTGATAATCACATCAACAGGAGGTATCTCTGATAATCACATCTACAGGAAGTATCTCTGATAATCACATCTACAGGAAGTATCTCTGATAATCACATCTACATGAAGTATCTCTGATAATCACATCTACTGGAGGTATCTCGGATAATCACATCTACAGGAAGTGTCTCTGATAATCACATCTACTGGAGGTATCTCTGATAATCACATCTACAGGAAGTATCTCTGATAATTACATCTACAGGAAGTATCTCTGATAATCACATCTACTGGAGGTATCTCGGATAATCACATCTCCAGGAAGTATCTCTGATAATCACATCAACTGGTGTATCTTGGACAATCACATCTTCAGGAAGTATCTCGGATAATCACATCTACAGGAAGTATCTCGGATAATCGCATCAACAGGAAGTATCTCTGATAATCACCTCTACAGGAAGTATCTCTGATAATCACATCTACTGGAGGTATCTCGGATAATCACATCTACAGGAAGTGTCTCTGATAATCACATCTACTGGAGGTATCTCTGATAATCACATCTACAGGAGGTATCTCTGATAATCACATCTACAGGAGGTATCTCGGATAATCACATCTACAGGAAGTGTCTCTGATAATCACATCTACAGGAAGTATCTCGGATAATCACATCTACAGGAAGTATCTCGGATAATCTCATCTACAGGAGGTATCTCGGATAATCACATCAACAGGAAGTGTCTCTGATAATCACATCTACAGGAAGTGTCTCTGATAATCACATCGACAGGAAGTATCTCTGATAAACACATCTACAGGAACTGTCTCGGATAATTACATCTACAGGAAATATCTCTGATAATCACATCTACAGGAAGTATCTTGGATAATCACATCTACAGGAAGTATCTCTGATAATCACATCTACAGGAAGTATCTCTGGTAATCACATCTACAGGAAGTATCTCTGATAATCACATCTTCAGGACGTATCTCGGATAATCACATCTACAGGAGGTATCTCTGATAATCACATCTACAGAAGGTATCTCTGATAATCACATCTACAGGAAGAATCTTGGATAATCATATCTACAGGGAATATCTCTGATAATCACATCTACAGGAAGTATCATTGATAATCACATCTACTGGACGTATCTCGGATAATCACATCTACAGGAGTTATCTCTGATAATCACATCTACAGGAAGTATCTCGGATAATCACATATACAGGAAGTATCTCTGATAATCACATCTACATGAATTATCTCAGATAATCACATCTCCAGGAAGTATCTCTGATAATCACATCTACAGGACGTATCTCGGATAATCACATCACAGGAGGTATCTCTGATAATCACATCTACAGGAGGTATCTCTGATAATCACATCTACAGGAGGTATCTTGGATAATCACATCTACAGGGAGTATCTCTGATAATCACATCTACAGGAAGTATCTCTGATAATCACATCTACAGGAAGTGTCTCGGATAATTACATCTACTGGAGGGATCTCTGATAATCACATCTACAGGAAGTATCTCTGATAATCACATCTACAGGACGTATCTCGGATAATCACATCTACTGGAGGTATCTCTGATAATCACATCTACAGGAAGTATCTCTGATAATCACATCTACAGGAAGTATCTCTGATAATCACATCTGCAGGAAGTATCTCTGATAATCACAGCTACAGGAAGTATCTCTGATAATCACATCTACAGGAGGTGTCTCTGATAATCACATCTACAGGAGGTATCTCTGATAATCACATCTACAGGAAGTATCTTGGATAATCACATCTACAAGAAGTATCTCAGATAATCACATCTACAGGAAGTATCTCTGATAATCACATCTACAGGAAGTATCTCTGATAATCACATCTACAGGACGTATCTCGGATAATCACATCACAGGAGGTATCTCTGATAATCACATCTACTGGAGGTATCTCTGATAATCACATCTACAGGAATTATCTTGGATAATCACATCTACAGGAAGTATCTCTGATAATCACATCTCCAGGAAGTATCTCTGATAATCACATCTACAGGAAGTGTCTCGGATAATTACATCTACTGGAGATATCTATGAAAATCACATCTACAGGAAGTATCTCTGATAATCACATCTACAGGACGTATCTCTGATAATCACATCTACAGGAGGTATCTCTGATAATCACATCTACAGGAAGTATCTTGGATAATCACATCTACAGGGAGTATCTCTGATAATCACATCTACAGGAAGTATCTCTGATAATCACATCTACTGGACGTATCTCAGATAATCACATCTACAGGAGTTATCTCTGATAATCACATCTACAGGAGGTATCTCTGATAATCACATCTACAGGAAGTATCTTGGATAATCACATCTACAGGGAGTATCTCTGATAATCACATCTACAGGAAGTATCTCGCATAATCACATCTACAGGACGTATCTTGGATATTCACATCTACTGGAGGTATCTCTGATAATCACATCTGCAGGAGTTATCTCTGATAATCACATCTACAGGAGGTATCTCTGATAATCACATCTACAGGAAGTATCTTGGATAATCACATCTACAGGGAGTATCTCTGATAATCACATCTACAGGAAGTATCTCGCATAATCACATCTACAGGACGTATCTTGGATAATCACATCTACAGGAAGTACCTCTGATAATCACATCTACTGGTGTATCTCGGATAATCACATCTTCAGGAAGTATCTCGGATAATCACATCTACAGGAAGTATCTCGGATAATCGCATCAACAGGAAGTATCTCTGATAATCACATCTACAGGAAGTATCTCTGATAATCACATCTACTGGAGGTATCTCGGATAATCACATCTACAGGAAGTGTCCCTGATAATCACATCTACTGGAGGTATCTCTGATAATCACATCTACAGGAGGTATCTCTGATAATCACATCTACAGGAGGTATCTCGGATAATCACATCTACAGGAAGTGTCTCTGATAATCACATCTACAGGAAGTATCTCGGATAATCACATCTACAGGAAGTATCTCGGATAATCTCATCTACAGGAGGTATCTCGGATAATCACATCAACAGGAAGTGTCTCTGATAATCACATCTACAGGAAGTGTCTCTGATAATCACATCTACAGGAAGTGTCTCTGATAATCACATCGACAGGAAGTATCTCTGATAAACACATCTACAGGAAGTGTCTCGGATAATTACATCTACAGGAAGTATCTCTGATAATCACATCTACAGGAAGTATCTTGGATAATCACATCTACAGGAAGTATCTCTGATAATCACATCTACAGAAAGTATCTCTGATAATCACATCTTCAGGACGTATCTCGGATAATCACATCTACAGGAGGTATCTCTGATAATCACATCTACAGGAGGTATCTCTGATAATCACATCTACAGGAAGTTTCTTGGATAATCACATCTACAGGGAGTATCTCTGATAATCACATCTACAGGAAGTATCTCTGATAATCACATCTACTGGACGTATCTCAGATAATCACATCTACAGGAGTTATCTCTGATAATCACATCTACAGGAAGTATCTTGGATAATCACATCTACAGGGAGTATCTCTGATAATCACATCTACAGGAAGTATCTCTGATAATCACATCTACTGGACGTATCTCAGATAATCACATCTACAGGAGTTATCTCTGATAATCACATCTACAGGAGGTATCTCTGATAATCACATCTACAGGAAGTATCTTGGATAATCACATCTACAGGGAGTATCTCTGATAATCACATCTACAGGAAGTATCTCGCATAATCACATCTACAGGACGTATCTTGGATATTCACATCTACTGGAGGTATCTCTGATAATCACATCTGCAGGAGTTATCTCTGATAATCACATCTACAGGAAGTATCTCTGATAATCACATCCACAGGAAGTATCTCTGATAATCACATCTACAGGAAGTGTCTCTGATAATCACATCTACAGGAAGTGTCTCTGATAATCACATCTACAGGAAGTATCTCTGATAATCACATCTACAGGAGGTATCTCAGATAATCACATCTACAGGAAGTATCTCTGATAATCACATCTACAGGAAGTATCTCGGATACTCACATCTACATGAAGTATCTCTGATAATCACATCGACAGAAAGTATCTCTGATAATCACATCTACAGGAGGTATCTCTGATAATCACATCTACAGGAAGTATCTCTGATATTCACATCTACAGGAAGTCTCTCTGATAATCACATCTACAGGAAGTATCTCTGATAATCACATCGACAAGAAGTATCTCTGATAATCACATCTACAGGAAGTATCTCTGATAATTACATCTACAGGCGGTATCTCTGATAATCACATCTACAGGATGTATCTGTGACAATCACATCTACAGGAAGTATCTCTGATAATCACATCTACAGGAAGTGTCTCTGATAATCACATCTACAGGAAGTATCTCTGATAATCACATCTACAGGAAGTATCTTGGATAATCACATCTACAGGAAGTAACTCTGATAATCACATCTTCAGGAAGTATCTCTGATAATCACATCTACAGGAAGTGTCTCTGATAATCACATCTACAGGAAGTATCTCTGATAATCACATCGACAGGAAGTATCTCTGATAATCACATCAACAGGAGGTATCTCTGATAATCACATCTACAGGAAGTATCTCTGATAATCACATCTACAGGAAGTATCTCTGATAATCACATCTACATGAAGTATCTCTGATAATCACATCTACTGGAGGTATCTCGGATAATCACATCTAAAGGAAGTGTCTCTGATAATCACATCTACTGGAGGTATCTCTGATAATCACATCTACAGGAAGTATCTCTGATAATTACATCTACAGGAAGTATCTCTGATAATCACATCTACTGGAGGTATCTCGGATAATCACATCTCCAGGAAGTATCTCTGATAATCACATCTACTGGTGTATCTTGGACAATCACATCTTCAGGAAGTATCTCGGATAATCACATCTACAGGAAGTATCTCGGATAATCGCATCAACAGGAAGTATCTCTGATAATCACCTCTACAGGAAGTATCTCTGATAATCACATCTACTGGAGGTATCTCGGATAATCACATCTACAGGAAGTGTCTCTGATAATCACATCTACTGGAGGTATCTCTGATAATCACATCTACAGGAGGTATCTCTGATAATCACATCTACAGGAGGTATCTCGGATAATCACATCTACAGGAAGTGTCTCTGATAATCACATCTACAGGAAGTATCTCGGATAATCACATCTACAGGAAGTATCTCGGATAATCTCATCTACAGGAGGTATCTCGGATAATCACATCAACAGGAAGTGTCTCTGATAATCACATCTACAGGAAGTGTCTCTGATAATCACATCGACAGGAAGTATCTCTGATAAACACATCTACAGGAACTGTCTCGGATAATTACATCTACAGGAAATATCTCTGATAATCACATCTACAGGAAGTATCTTGGATAATCACATCTACAGGAAGTATCTCTGATAATCACATCTACAGGAAGTATCTCTGGTAATCACATCTACAGGAAGTATCTCTGATAATCACATCTCCAGGAAGTATCTCTGATAATCACATCTACAGGAAGTGTCTCGGATAATTACATCTACTGGAGATATCTATGATAATCACATCTACAGGAAGTATCTCTGATAATCACATCTACAGGACGTATCTCTGATAATCACATCTACAGGAGGTATCTCTGATAATCACATCTACAGGAAGTTTCTTGGATAATCACATCTACAGGGAGTATCTCTGATAATCACATCTACAGGAAGTATCTCTGATAATCACATCTACTGGACGTATCTCAGATAATCACATCTACAGGAGTTATCTCTGATAATCACATCTACAGGAGGTATCTCTGATAATCACATCTACAGGAAGTATCTTGGATAATCACATCTACAGGGAGTATCTCTGATAATCACATCTACAGGAAGTATCTCGCATAATCACATCTACAGGACGTATCTTGGATATTCACATCTACTGGAGGTATCTCTGATAATCACATCTGCAGGAGTTATCTCTGATAATCACATCTACAGGAGGTATCTCTGATAATCACATCTACAGGAAGTATCTTGGATAATCACATCTACAGGGAGTATCTCTGATAATCACATCTACAGGAAGTATCTCGCATAATCACATCTACAGGACGTATCTTGGATAATCACATCTACAGGAAGTACCTCTGATAATCACATCTACTGGTGTATCTCGGATAATCACATCTTCAGGAAGTATCTCGGATAATCACATCTACAGGAAGTATCTCGGATAATCGCATCAACAGGAAGTATCTCTGATAATCACATCTACAGGAAGTATCTCTGATAATCACATCTACTGGAGGTATCTCGGATAATCACATCTACAGGAAGTGTCCCTGATAATCACATCTACTGGAGGTATCTCTGATAATCACATCTACAGGAGGTATCTCTGATAATCACATCTACAGGAGGTATCTCGGATAATCACATCTACAGGAAGTGTCTCTGATAATCACATCTACAGGAAGTATCTCGGATAATCACATCTACAGGAAGTATCTCGGATAATCTCATCTACAGGAGGTATCTCGGATAATCACATCAACAGGAAGTGTCTCTGATAATCACATCTACAGGAAGTGTCTCTGATAATCACATCTACAGGAAGTGTCTCTGATAATCACATCGACAGGAAGTATCTCTGATAAACACATCTACAGGAAGTGTCTCGGATAATTACATCTACAGGAAGTATCTCTGATAATCACATCTACAGGAAGTATCTTGGATAATCACATCTACAGGAAGTATCTCTGATAATCACATCTACAGAAAGTATCTCTGATAATCACATCTTCAGGACGTATCTCGGATAATCACATCTACAGGAGGTATCTCTGATAATCACATCTACAGGAGGTATCTCTGATAATCACATCTACAGGAAGTATCTTGGATAATCACATCTACAGGGAGTATCTCTGATAATCACATCTACAGGAAGTATCTCTGATAATCACATCTACTGGACGTATCTCAGATAATCACATCTACAGGAGTTATCTCTGATAATCACATCTACAGGAGGTATCTCTGATAATCACATCTACAGGAAGTATCTTGGATAATCACATCTACAGGGAGTATCTCTGATAATCACATCTACAGGAAGTATCTCGCATAATCACATCTACAGGACGTATCTTGGATATTCACATCTACTGGAGGTATCTCTGATAATCACATCTGCAGGAGTTATCTCTGATAATCACATCTACAGGAAGTATCTCTGATAATCACATCCACAGGAAGTATCTCTGATAATCACATCTACAGGAAGTGTCTCTGATAATCACATCTACAGGAAGTGTCTCTGATAATCACATCTACAGGAAGTATCTCTGATAATCACATCTACAGGAGGTATCTCAGATAATCACATCTACAGGAAGTATCTCTGATAATCACATCTACAGGAAGTATCTCGGATACTCACATCTACATGAAGTATCTCTGATAATCACATCGACAGAAAGTATCTCTGATAATCACATCTACAGGAGGTATCTCTGATAATCACATCTACAGGAAGTATCTCTGATATTCACATCTACAGGAAGTCTCTCTGATAATCACATCTACAGGAAGTATCTCTGATAATCACATCGACAAGAAGTATCTCTGATAATCACATCTACAGGAAGTATCTCTGATAATTACATCTACAGGCGGTATCTCTGATAATCACATCTACAGGATGTATCTGTGACAATCACATCTACAGGAAGTATCTCTGATAATCACATCTACAGGAAGTGTCTCTGATAATCACATCTACAGGAAGTATCTCTGATAATCACATCTACAGGAAGTATCTTGGATAATCACATCTACAGGAAGTAACTCTGATAATCACATCTTCAGGAAGTATCTCTGATAATCACATCTACAGGAAGTGTCTCTGATAATCACATCTACAGGAAGTATCTCTGATAATCACATCGACAGGAAGTATCTCTGATAATCACATCAACAGGAGGTATCTCTGATAATCACATCTACAGGAAGTATCTCTGATAATCACATCTACAGGAAGTATCTCTGATAATCACATCTACATGAAGTATCTCTGATAATCACATCTACTGGAGGTATCTCGGATAATCACATCTAAAGGAAGTGTCTCTGATAATCACATCTACTGGAGGTATCTCTGATAATCACATCTACAGGAAGTATCTCTGATAATTACATCTACAGGAAGTATCTCTGATAATCACATCTACTGGAGGTATCTCGGATAATCACATCTCCAGGAAGTATCTCTGATAATCACATCTACTGGTGTATCTTGGACAATCACATCTTCAGGAAGTATCTCGGATAATCACATCTACAGGAAGTATCTCGGATAATCGCATCAACAGGAAGTATCTCTGATAATCACCTCTACAGGAAGTATCTCTGATAATCACATCTACTGGAGGTATCTCGGATAATCACATCTACAGGAAGTGTCTCTGATAATCACATCTACTGGAGGTATCTCTGATAATCACATCTACAGGAGGTATCTCTGATAATCACATCTACAGGAGGTATCTCGGATAATCACATCTACAGGAAGTGTCTCTGATAATCACATCTACAGGAAGTATCTCGGATAATCACATCTACAGGAAGTATCTCGGATAATCTCATCTACAGGAGGTATCTCGGATAATCACATCAACAGGAAGTGTCTCTGATAATCACATCTACAGGAAGTGTCTCTGATAATCACATCGACAGGAAGTATCTCTGATAAACACATCTACAGGAACTGTCTCGGATAATTACATCTACAGGAAATATCTCTGATAATCACATCTACAGGAAGTATCTTGGATAATCACATCTACAGGAAGTATCTCTGATAATCACATCTACAGGAAGTATCTCTGGTAATCACATCTACAGGAAGTATCTCTGATAATCACATCTTCAGGACGTATCTCGGATAATCACATCTACAGGAGGTATCTCTGATAATCACATCTACAGAAGGTATCTCTGATAATCACATCTACAGGAAGAATCTTGGATAATCATATCTACAGGGAATATCTCTGATAATCACATCTACAGGAAGTATCATTGATAATCACATCTACTGGACGTATCTCGGATAATCACATCTACAGGAGTTATCTCTGATAATCACATCTACAGGAAGTATCTCGGATAATCACATATACAGGAAGTATCTCTGATAATCACATCTACATGAATTATCTCAGATAATCACATCTCCAGGAAGTATCTCTGATAATCACATCTACAGGACGTATCTCGGATAATCACATCACAGGAGGTATCTCTGATAATCACATCTACAGGAGGTATCTCTGATAATCACATCTACAGGAGGTATCTTGGATAATCACATCTACAGGGAGTATCTCTGATAATCACATCTACAGGAAGTATCTCTGATAATCACATCTACAGGAAGTGTCTCGGATAATTACATCTACTGGAGGGATCTCTGATAATCACATCTACAGGAAGTATCTCTGATAATCACATCTACAGGACGTATCTCGGATAATCACATCTACTGGAGGTATCTCTGATAATCACATCTACAGGAAGTATCTCTGATAATCACATCTACAGGAAGTATCTCTGATAATCACATCTGCAGGAAGTATCTCTGATAATCACAGCTACAGGAAGTATCTCTGATAATCACATCTACAGGAGGTGTCTCTGATAATCACATCTACAGGAGGTATCTCTGATAATCACATCTACAGGAAGTATCTTGGATAATCACATCTACAAGAAGTATCTCAGATAATCACATCTACAGGAAGTATCTCTGATAATCACATCTACAGGAAGTATCTCTGATAATCACATCTACAGGACGTATCTCGGATAATCACATCACAGGAGGTATCTCTGATAATCACATCTACTGGAGGTATCTCTGATAATCACATCTACAGGAATTATCTTGGATAATCACATCTACAGGAAGTATCTCTGATAATCACATCTCCAGGAAGTATCTCTGATAATCACATCTACAGGAAGTGTCTCGGATAATTACATCTACTGGAGATATCTATGATAATCACATCTACAGGAAGTATCTCCGATAATCACATCTACAGGACGTATCTCTGATAATCACATCTACAGGAGGTATCTCTGATAATCACATCTACAGGAAGTATCTTGGATAATCACATCTACAGGGAGTATCTCTGATAATCACATCTACAGGAAGTATCTCTGATAATCACATCTACTGGACGTATCTCAGATAATCACATCTACAGGAGTTATCTCTGATAATCACATCTACAGGAGGTATCTCTGATAATCACATCTACAGGAAGTATCTTGGATAATCACATCTACAGGGAGTATCTCTGATAATCACATCTACAGGAAGTATCTCGCATAATCACATCTACAGGACGTATCTTGGATATTCACATCTACTGGAGGTATCTCTGATAATCACATCTGCAGGAGTTATCTCTGATAATCACATCTACAGGAAGTATCTCTGATAATCACATCCACAGGAAGTATCTCTGATAATCACATCTACAGGAAGTGTCTCTGATAATCACATCTACAGGAAGTGTCTCTGATAATCACATCTACAGGAAGTATCTCTGATAATCACATCTACAGGAGGTATCTCAGATAATCACATCTACAGGAAGTATCTCTGATAATCACATCTACAGGAAGTATCTCGGATACTCACATCTACATGAAGTATCTCTGATAATCACATCGACAGAAAGTATCTCTGATAATCACATCTACAGGAGGTATCTCTGATAATCACATCTACAGGAAGTATCTCTGATATTCACATCTACAGGAAGTCTCTCTGATAATCACATCTACAGGAAGTATCTCTGATAATCACATCGACAAGAAGTATCTCTGATAATCACATCTACAGGAAGTATCTCTGATAATTACATCTACAGGCGGTATCTCTGATAATCACATCTACAGGATGTATCTCTGACAATCACATCTACAGGAAGTATCTCTGATAATCACATCTACAGGAAGTGTCTCTGATAATCACATCTACAGGAAGTATCTCTGATAATCACATCTACAGGAAGTATCTTGGATAATCACATCTACAGGAAGTAACTCTGATAATCACATCTTCAGGAAGTATCTCTGATAATCACATCTACAGGAAGTGTCTCTGATAATCACATCTACAGGAAGTATCTCTGATAATCACATCGACAGGAAGTATCTCTGATAATCACATCAACAGGAGGTATCTCTGATAATCACATCTACAGGAAGTATCTCTGATAATCACATCTACAGGAAGCATCTCTGATAATCACATCTACATGAAGTATCTCTGATAATCACATCTACTGGAGGTATCTCGGATAATCACATCTACAGGAAGTGTCTCTGATAATCACATCTACTGGAGGTATCTCTGATAATCACATCTACAGGAAGTATCTCTGATAATTACATCTACAGGAAGTATCTCTGATAATCACATCTACTGGAGGTATCTCGGATAATCACATCTCCAGGAAGTATCTCTGATAATCACATCTACTGGTGTATCTTGGACAATCACATCTTCAGGAAGTATCTCGGATAATCACATCTACAGGAAGTATCTCGGATAATCGCATCAACAGGAAGTATCTCTGATAATCACCTCTACAGGAAGTATCTCTGATAATCACATCTACTGGAGGTATCTCGGATAATCACATCTACAGGAAGTGTCTCTGATAATCACATCTACTGGAGGTATCTCTGATAATCACATCTACAGGAGGTATCTCTGATAATCACATCTACAGGAGGTATCTCGGATAATCACATCTACAGGAAGTGTCTCTGATAATCACATCTACAGGAAGTATCTCGGATAATCACATCTACAGGAAGTATCTCGGATAATCTCATCTACAGGAGGTATCTCGGATAATCACATCAACAGGAAGTGTCTCTGATAATCACATCTACAGGAAGTGTCTCTGATAATCACATCGACAGGAAGTATCTCTGATAAACACATCTACAGGAACTGTCTCGGATAATTACATCTACAGGAAATATCTCTGATAATCACATCTACAGGAAGTATCTTGGATAATCACATCTACAGGAAGTATCTCTGATAATCACATCTACAGGAAGTATCTCTGGTAATCACATCTACAGGAAGTATCTCTGATAATCACATCTTCAGGACGTATCTCGGATAATCACATCTACAGGAGGTATCTCTGATAATCACATCTACAGAAGGTATCTCTGATAATCACATCTACAGGAAGAATCTTGGATAATCATATCTACAGGGAATATCTCTGATAATCACATCTACAGGAAGTATCATTGATAATCACATCTACTGGACGTATCTCGGATAATCACATCTACAGGAGTTATCTCTGATAATCACATCTACAGGAAGTATCTCGGATAATCACATATACAGGAAGTATCTCTGATAATCACATCTACATGAATTATCTCAGATAATCACATCTCCAGGAAGTATCTCTGATAATCACATCTACAGGACGTATCTCGGATAATCACATCACAGGAGGTATCTCTGATAATCACATCTACAGGAGGTATCTCTGATAATCACATCTACAGGAGGTATCTTGGATAATCACATCTACAGGGAGTATCTCTGATAATCACATCTACAGGAAGTATCTCTGATAATCACATCTACAGGAAGTGTCTCGGATAATTACATCTACTGGAGGGATCTCTGATAATCACATCTACAGGAAGTATCTCTGATAATCACATCTACAGGACGTATCTCGGATAATCACATCTACTGGAGGTATCTCTGATAATCACATCTACAGGAAGTATCTCTGATAATCACATCTACAGGAAGTATCTCTGATAATCACATCTGCAGGAAGTATCTCTGATAATCACAGCTACAGGAAGTATCTCTGATAATCACATCTACAGGAGGTGTCTCTGATAATCACATCTACAGGAGGTATCTCTGATAATCACATCTACAGGAAGTATCTTGGATAATCACATCTACAAGAAGTATCTCAGATAATCACATCTACAGGAAGTATCTCTGATAATCACATCTACAGGAAGTATCTCTGATAATCACATCTACAGGACGTATCTCGGATAATCACATCACAGGAGGTATCTCTGATAATCACATCTACTGGAGGTATCTCTGATAATCACATCTACAGGAATTATCTTGGATAATCACATCTACAGGAAGTATCTCTGATAATCACATCTCCAGGAAGTATCTCTGATAATCACATCTACAGGAAGTGTCTCGGATAATTACATCTACTGGAGATATCTATGATAATCACATCTACAGGAAGTATCTCTGATAATCACATCTACAGGACGTATCTCGGATAAACACATCTACTGGAGGTATCTCTGATAATCACATCTACAGGAGTTATCTCTGATAATCACATCTACAGGAAGTATCTCTGATAATCACATCTACAGGAAGTATCTCTGATAATCACAGCTACAGGAAGTATCTCTGATAATCACATCTACAGGAGGTGTCTCTGATAATCACATCTACAGGAAGTATCTCTGATAATCACATCTACAGGAAGTATCTTGGATAATCACATCTACAGGAAGTATCTCAGATAATCACATCTACGGGAAGTATCTCTGATAATCACATCTACAGGAAGTATCTCTGATAATCACATCTACAGGAAGTATCTCGGATAATCACATCTACAGGAGGTATCTCTGATAATCACATCTACTGGAGGTATCTCTGATAATCACATCTACATGAAGTATCTATGATAATCACATCGACAGGAAGTATCTCTGATAATCACATCTTCAGGAGGTATTTCTGATAATCACATCTACAGGAAGTCTCTCTGATAATCACATCTACAGGAAGTATCTCTGATAATCACATCTACAGGAAGTGTCTCTGATAATCACATCTACAGGAAGTATCTGTGATAATCACATCTACAGGAAGTATCTCTGATAATCACATCTACAGGAGGTATCTCGGATAATCACATCTACAGGAAGTATCTCTGATAATCACATCTACAGGAAGTATCTCGGATAATCACATCTACAGGAAGTATCTCTGATAATTACATCGACAGGAAGTATCTCTGATAATCACATCTACAGGAGGTATCTCTGATAATCACATCTACAGGAAGTATCTCTGATAATCACATCTACAGGAGGTATATCTGATAATCACATCTACAGGAAGTCTCTCTGATAATCACATCTACAGGAAGTATCTCTGATAATCACATCGACAGGAAGTATCTCTGATAATCACATCTACAGGAAGTATGTCTGATAATCACATCTACAGGAGGTATCTCTGATAATCACATCTACAGGAAGTATCTCTGATAATCACATCTACAGGAAGTGTCTCTGATAATCACATCTACAGGAAGTATCTCTGATAATCACATCTACAGGAAGTATCTTGGATAATCACATCTACAGGAAGTATCTCTGATAATCACATCTACAGGAAGTGTCTCTGATAATCACATCTACAGGAAGTATCTCTGATAATCACATCTACAGGAAGTATCTCTGATAATCACATCAACAGGAGGTATCTCTGATAATCACATCTACACGAAGTTTCTCTGATAATTACATCGACAGGAAGTGTCTATGATAATCACATCTACAGTAGGTGTCTCTGATAATCACGTCGACAGGAAGTATCTCTGATAATCACATCTACAGGAAGTATCTTGGATAATCACATCTACAGGAAGTAACTCAGATAATCACATCTACAGGAAGTATCTCTGATAATCACATCTACAGGAAGTGTCTCTGATAATCACACCTGCAGGAAGTATCTCTGATAATCACATCTACAGGAGGTATCTCTGATAATCACATCTACTGGAGGTATCTCTGATAATCACATCTACATGAAGTATCTCTGATAATCACATCGACAGGAAGGATCTCTGATAATCACTTCGACAGGAGGTACTTCTGATAATCACATCTACAGGAAGTCTCTCTGATAATCACATCTACAGGAAGTCTCTCTGATAATCACATCTACAGGAAGTATCTCTGATAATCACATCTACTGGAGGTATCTCGGATAATCACGTCTACAGGAATTGTCTCTGATAATCACATCTACTGGAGGTATCTCTGATAATCACATCTACAGGAGGTATCTCGGAAAATCACATCTACAGGAAGTGTCTCTGATAATCACATCTACAGGAGGTATCTCTGATAATCACATCTACAGGAAGTGTCTCTGATAATCACATCTACAGGAAGTATCTCTGATAATTACGTCTACAGGAAGTATCTCTGATAATCACATCTACTGGAGGTATCTCGGATAATCACATCTACAGGAAGTATCTCTGATAATCACATCTGATGGAGGTATCTCCGATAATCACATCTACAGGAAGTATCTCTGATAATCACATCTACAGGACGTATCTCTGATAATCACATCTACTGGAGGTATCTCGGATAATCACATCTACAGGAAGTGTCTCTGTTCATCACATCTACTGGAGGTATCTCTGATAATCACATCTACAGGAGGTATCTCGGATAATCACATCTACAGGAAGTATCTCTGATAATCACATCTACAGGCAGTATCTCGGATAATCACATCTACAGGAAGTATCTCGGATAATCACATCAACAGGAAGTATCTCTGATAATCACTTCTACTGGAGGTATCTCGGATAATCACATCTACAGGAAGTGTCTCTGATAATCACATCTACAGGAAGTATCTCTGATAATCACATCTACTGGAGGTATCTGTGATAATCACATCTGCAGGAAGTATCTCGGATAATCACATCTCCAGGAAGTATCTTGGATAATCACATCTACAGGAGGTATCTCTGATAATCACATCTACAGGAAGTATCTTGGATAATCACATCTACAGGAAGTATGTCTGATAATCACATCTACAGGAAGTATCTCTGATAATCACATCTACAGGAAGTGTCTCTGATAATCACATCTCCAGGAGGTATCTCTGATAATCACATCTACAGGAAGAATCTCGGATAATCACATCTACAGGAAGTATGTCGGATAATCACATCTACAGGTAGTATCTCTGATAATCATATCTACAGGAAGTATCTCTGATAATCACATCTACAGGAAGTATCTCTAACAATCACATCTCCAGGAAGTGTCTCTGATAATCACATCTACAGGAAGTATCTCTGATAATCACATCTACAGGAAGTATCTCTGATAATCACATCTGCAGGAAGTATCTCGGATAGTCACATCTACTGGAGGTATCTCGGATAATCACATCTACAGGAAGTGTCTCTGAATCACATCTACTGGAGGTATGTCTGATAATCACATCTACAGGAGGTATCTCTGATAATCACATCTGCAGGAGGTATCTCGGATTATCACATCTACAGGAAGTATGTCGGATAATCACATCTACAGGTAGTATCTCTGATAATCATATCTACAGGAAGTATCTCTGATAATCACATCTACAGGAGGTATCTCTGATAATCACATCTACAGGAAGTGTCTCTGATAATCACATCTACAGGAAGTATCTCTGATAATTACGTCTACAGGAAGTATCTCTGATAATCACATCTACTGGAGGTATCTCGGATAATCACATCTACAGGAAGTATCTCTGATAATCACATCTGCAGGAAGTATCTCTGATAATCACAGCTACAGGAAGTATCTCTGATAATCACATCTACAGGAGGTGTCTCTGATAATCACATCTACAGGAGGTATCTCTGATAATCACATCTACAGGAAGTATCTTGGATAATCACATCTACAAGAAGTATCTCAGATAATCACATCTACAGGAAGTATCTCTGATAATCACATCTACAGGAAGTATCTCTGATAATCACATCTACAGGAGTTATCTCTGATAATCACATCTACAGGAAGTATCTCTGATAATCACATCTACAGGAAGTATCTCTGATAATCACAGCTACAGGAAGTATCTCTGATAATCACATCTACAGGAGGTGTCTCTGATAATCACATCTACAGGAAGTATCTCTGATAATCACATCTACAGGAAGTATCTTGGATAATCACATCTACAGGAAGTATCTCAGATAATCACATCTACGGGAAGTATCTCTGATAATCACATCTACAGGAAGTATCTCTGATAATCACATCTACAGGAAGTATCTCGGATAATCACATCTACAGGAGGTATCTCTGATAATCACATCTACTGGAGGTATCTCTGATAATCACATCTACATGAAGTATCTATGATAATCACATCGACAGGAAGTATCTCTGATAATCACATCTACAGGAGGTATTTCTGATAATCACATCTACAGGAAGTCTCTCTGATAATCACATCTACAGGAAGTATCTCTGATAATCACATCTACAGGAAGTGTCTCTGATAATCACATCTACAGGAAGTATCTGTGATAATCACATCTACAGGAAGTATCTCTGATAATCACATCTACAGGAGGTATCTCGGATAATCACATCTACAGGAAGTATCTCTGATAATCACATCTACAGGAAGTATCTCGGATAATCACATCTACAGGAAGTATCTCTGATAATTACATCGACAGGAAGTATCTCTGATAATCACATCTACAGGAGGTATCTCTGATAATCACATCTACAGGAAGTATCTCTGATAATCACATCTACAGGAGGTATATCTGATAATCACATCTACAGGAAGTCTCTCTGATAATCACATCTTCAGGAAGTATCTCTGATAATCACATCGACAGGAAGTATCTCTGATAATCACATCTACAGGAAGTATGTCTGATAATCACATCTACAGGAGGTATCTCTGATAATCACATCTACAGGAAGTATCTCTGATAATCACATCTACAGGAAGTGTCTCTGATAATCACATCTACAGGAAGTATCTCTGATAATCACATCTACAGGAAGTATCTTGGATAATCACATCTACAGGAAGTATCTCTGATAATCACATCTACAGGAAGTGTCTCTGATAATCACATCTACAGGAAGTATCTCTGATAATCACATCTACAGGAAGTATCTCTGATAATCACATCAACAGGAGGTATCTCTGATAATCACATCTACAGGAAGTATCTCTGATAATTACATCGACAGGAAGTGTCTATGATAATCACATCTACAGTAGGTGTCTCTGATAATCACGTCGACAGGAAGTATCTCTGATAATCACATCTACAGGAGGTATCTCGGAAAATCACATCTACAGGAAGTGTCTCTGATAATCACATCTACAGGAGGTATCTCTGATAATCACAACTACAGGAAGTGTCTCTGATAATCACATCTACAGGAAGTATCTCTGATAATTACGTCTACAGGAAGTATCTCTGATAATCACATCTACTGGAGGTATCTCGGATAATCACATCTACAGGAAGTATCTCTGATAATCACATCGACAGGAAGGATCTCTGATAATCACTTCGACAGGAGGTACTTCTGATAATCACATCTACAGGAAGTCTCTCTGATAATCACATCTACAGGAAGTCTCTCTGATAATCACATCTACAGGAAGTATCTCTGATAATCACATCTACTGGAGGTATCTCGGATAATCACGTCTACAGGAATTGTCTCTGATAATCACATCTACTGGAGGTATCTCTGATAATCACATCTACAGGAGGTATCTCTGATAATCACATCTACAGGAGGTATCTCGGAAAATCACATCTACAGGAAGTGTCTCTGATAATCACATCTACAGGAGGTATCTCTGATAATCACATCTACAGGAAGTGTCTCTGATAATCACATCTACAGGAAGTATCTCTGATAATTACGTCTACAGGAAGTATCTCTGATAATCACATCTACTGGAGGTATCTCGGATAATCACATCTACAGGAAGTATCTCTGATAATCACATCTGATGGAGGTATCTCCGATAATCACATCTACAGGAAGTATCTCTGATAATCACATCTACAGGACGTATCTCTGATAATCACATCTACTGGAGGTATCTCGGATAATCACATCTACAGGAAGTGTCTCTGTTCATCACATCTACTGGAGGTATCTCTGATAATCACATCTACAGGAGGTATCTCGGATAATCACATCTACAGGAAGTATCTCTGATAATCACATCTACAGGCAGTATCTCGGATAATCACATCTACAGGAAGTATCTCGGATAATCACATCAACAGGAAGTATCTCTGATAATCACTTCTACTGGAGGTATCTCGGATAATCACATCTACAGGAAGTGTCTCTGATAATCACATCTACAGGAAGTATCTCTGATAATCACATCTACTGGAGGTATCTGTGATAATCACATCTGCAGGAAGTATCTCGGATAATCACATCTCCAGGAAGTATCTTGGATAATCACATCTACAGGAGGTATCTCTGATAATCACATCTACAGGAAGTATCTTGGATAATCACATCTACAGGAAGTATGTCTGATAATCACATCTACAGGAAGTATCTCTGATAATCACATCTACAGGAAGTGTCTCTGATAATCACATCTCCAGGAGGTATCTCTGATAATCACATCTACAGGAAGAATCTCGGATAATCACATCTACAGGAAGTATGTCGGATAATCACATCTACAGGTAGTATCTCTGATAATCATATCTACAGGAAGTATCTCTGATAATCACATCTACAGGAAGTATCTCTGACAATCACATCTCCAGGAAGTGTCTCTGATAATCACATCTACAGGAAGTATCTCTGATAATCACATCTACAGGAAGTATCTCTGATAATCACATCTGCAGGAAGTATCTCGGATAGTCACATCTACTGGAGGTATCTCGGATAATCACATCTACAGGAAGTGTCTCTGAATCACATCTACTGGAGGTATGTCTGATAATCACATCTACAGGAGGTATCTCTGATAATCACATCTGCAGGAGGTATCTCGGATTATCACATCTACAGGAAGTATGTCGGATAATCACATCTACAGGTAGTATCTCTGATAATCATATCTACAGGAAGTATCTCTGATAATCACATCTACAGGAGGTATCTCTGATAATCACATCTACAGGAAGTGTCTCTGATAATCACATCTACAGGAAGTATCTCTGATAATTACGTCTACAGGAAGTATCTCTGATAATCACATCTACTGGATGTATCTCGGATAATCACATCTACAGGAAGTATCTCTGATAATCACATCTGCAGGAAGTATCTCTGATAATCACAGCTACAGGAAGTATCTCTGATAATCACATCTACAGGAGGTGTCTCTGATAATCACATCTACAGGAGGTATCTCTGATAATCACA
This sequence comes from Chiloscyllium punctatum, assembly GCF_047496795.1. NCBI lineage: Eukaryota > Metazoa > Chordata > Chondrichthyes > Orectolobiformes > Hemiscylliidae > Chiloscyllium > Chiloscyllium punctatum. Next base: position 70,387,038 of record NC_092756.1, on the reverse strand, counting down.
TCTACAGGAAGTATCTTGGATAATCACATCTACAAGAAGTATCTCAGATAATCACATCTACAGGAAGTATCTCTGATAATCACATCTACAGGAAGTATCTCTGATAATCACATCTACAGGACGTATCTCGGATAATCACATCACAGGAGGTATCTCTGATAATCACATCTACTGGAGGTATCTCTGATAATCACATCTACAGGAATTATCTTGGATAATCACATCTACAGGAAGTATCTCTGATAATCACATCTCCAGGAAGTATCTCTGATAATCACATCTACAGGAAGTGTCTCGGATAATTACATCTACTGGAGATATCTATGATAATCACATCTACAGGAAGTATCTCTGATAATCACATCTACAGGACGTATCTCGGATAAACACATCTACTGGAGGTATCTCTGATAATCACATCTACAGGAGTTATCTCTAATAATCACATCTACAGGAAGTATCTCTGATAATCACATCTACAGGAAGTATCTCTGATAATCACAGCTACAGGAAGTATCTCTGATAATCACATCTACAGGAGGTGTCTCTGATAATCACATCTCCAGGAAGTATCTCTGATAATCACATCTACAGGAAGTATCTTGGATAATCACATCTACAGGAAGTATCTCTGATAATCACATCTACAGGAAGTGTCTCTGATAATCACATCTACAGGAAGTATCTCTGATAATCACATCTACAGGAAGTATCTCTGATAATCACATCAACAGGAGGTATCTCTGATAATCACATCTACACGAAGTTTCTCTGATAATTACATCGACAGGAAGTGTCTATGATAATCACATCTACAGTAGGTGTCTCTGATAATCACGTCGACAGGAAGTATCTCTGATAATCACATCTACAGGAGGTATCTCGGAAAATCACATCTACAGGAAGTGTCTCTGATAATCACATCTACAGGAGGTATCTCTGATAATCACAACTACAGGAAGTGTCTCTGATAATCACATCTACAGGAAGTATCTCTGATAATTACGTCTACAGGAAGTATCTCTGATAATCACATCTACTGGAGGTATCTCGGATAATCACATCTACAGGAAGTATCTCTGATAATCACATCGACAGGAAGGATCTCTGATAATCACTTCGACAGGAGGTACTTCTGATAATCACATCTACAGGAAGTCTCTCTGATAATCACATCTACAGGAAGTCTCTCTGATAATCACATCTACAGGAAGTATCTCTGATAATCACATCTACTGGAGGTATCTCGGATAATCACGTCTACAGGAATTGTCTCTGATAATCACATCTACTGGAGGTATCTCTGATAATCACATCTACAGGAGGTATCTCTGATAATCACATCTACAGGAGGTATCTCGGAAAATCACATCTACAGGAAGTGTCTCTGATAATCACATCTACAGGAGGTATCTCTGATAATCACATCTACAGGAAGTGTCTCTGATAATCACATCTACAGGAAGTATCTCTGATAATTACGTCTACAGGAAGTATCTCTGATAATCACATCTACTGGAGGTATCTCGGATAATCACATCTACAGGAAGTATCTCTGATAATCACATCTGATGGAGGTATCTCCGATAATCACATCTACAGGAAGTATCTCTGATAATCACATCTACAGGACGTATCTCTGATAATCACATCTACTGGAGGTATCTCGGATAATCACATCTACAGGAAGTGTCTCTGTTCATCACATCTACTGGAGGTATCTCTGATAATCACATCTACAGGAGGTATCTCGGATAATCACATCTACAGGAAGTATCTCTGATAATCACATCTACAGGCAGTATCTCGGATAATCACATCTACAGGAAGTATCTCGGATAATCACATCAACAGGAAGTATCTCTGATAATCACTTCTACTGGAGGTATCTCGGATAATCACATCTACAGGAAGTGTCTCTGATAATCACATCTACAGGAAGTATCTCTGATAATCACATCTACTGGAGGTATCTGTGATAATCACATCTGCAGGAAGTATCTCGGATAATCACATCTCCAGGAAGTATCTTGGATAATCACATCTACAGGAGGTATCTCTGATAATCACATCTACAGGAAGTATCTTGGATAATCACATCTACAGGAAGTATGTCTGATAATCACATCTACAGGAAGTATCTCTGATAATCACATCTACAGGAAGTGTCTCTGATAATCACATCTCCAGGAGGTATCTCTGATAATCACATCTACAGGAAGAATCTCGGATAATCACATCTACAGGAAGTATGTCGGATAATCACATCTACAGGTAGTATCTCTGATAATCATATCTACAGGAAGTATCTCTGATAATCACATCTACAGGAAGTATCTCTGACAATCACATCTCCAGGAAGTGTCTCTGATAATCACATCTACAGGAAGTATCTCTGATAATCACATCTACAGGAAGTATCTCTGATAATCACATCTGCAGGAAGTATCTCGGATAGTCACATCTACTGGAGGTATCTCGGATAATCACATCTACAGGAAGTGTCTCTGAATCACATCTACTGGAGGTATGTCTGATAATCACATCTACAGGAGGTATCTCTGATAATCACATCTGCAGGAGGTATCTCGGATTATCACATCTACAGGAAGTATGTCGGATAATCACATCTACAGGTAGTATCTCTGATAATCATATCTACAGGAAGTATCTCTGATAATCACATCTACAGGAGGTATCTCTGATAATCACATCTACAGGAAGTGTCTCTGATAATCACATCTACAGGAAGTATCTCTGATAATTACGTCTACAGGAAGTATCTCTGATAATCACATCTACTGGATGTATCTCGGATAATCACATCTACAGGAAGTATCTCTGATAATCACATCTGCAGGAAGTATCTCTGATAATCACAGCTACAGGAAGTATCTCTGATAATCACATCTACAGGAGGTGTCTCTGATAATCACATCTACAGGAGGTATCTCTGATAATCACATCTACAGGAAGTATCTTGGATAATCACATCTACAAGAAGTATCTCAGATAATCACATCTACAGGAAGTATCTCTGATAATCACATCTACAGGAAGTATCTCTGATAATCACATCTACAGGACGTATCTCGGATAATCACATCACAGGAGGTATCTCTGATAATCACATCTACTGGAGGTATCTCTGATAATCACATCTACAGGAATTATCTTGGATAATCACATCTACAGGAAGTATCTCTGATAATCACATCTCCAGGAAGTATCTCTGATAATCACATCTACAGGAAGTGTCTCGGATAATTACATCTACTGGAGATATCTATGATAATCACATCTACAGGAAGTATCTCTGATAATCACATCTACAGGACGTATCTCGGATAAACACATCTACTGGAGGTATCTCTGATAATCACATCTACAGGAGTTATCTCTAATAATCACATCTACAGGAAGTATCTCTGATAATCACATCTACAGGAAGTATCTCTGATAATCACAGCTACAGGAAGTATCTCTGATAATCACATCTACAGGAGGTGTCTCTGATAATCACATCTACAGGAAGTATCTCTGATAATCACATCTACAGGAAGTATCTTGGATAATCACATCTACAGGAAGTATCTCAGATAATCACATCTACGGGAAGTATCTCTGATAATCACATCTACAGGAAGTATCTCTGATAATCACATCTACAGGAAGTATCTCGGATAATCACATCTACAGGAGGTATCTCTGATAATCACATCTACTGGAGGTATCTCTGATAATCACATCTACATGAAGTATCTATGATAATCACATCGACAGGAAGTATCTCTGATAATCACATCTACAGGAGGTATTTCTGATAATCACATCTACAGGAAGTCTCTCTGATAATCACATCTACAGGAAGTATCTCTGATAATCACATCTACAGGAAGTGTCTCTGATAATCACATCTACAGGAAGTATCTGTGATAATCACATCTACAGGAAGTATCTCTGATAATCACATCTACAGGAGGTATCTCGGATAATCACATCTACAGGAAGTATCTCTGATAATCACATCTACAGGAAGTATCTCGGATAATCACATCTACAGGAAGTATCTCTGATAATTACATCGACAGGAAGTATCTCTGATAATCACATCTACAGGAGGTATCTCTGATAATCACATCTACAGGAAGTATCTCTGATAATCACATCTACAGGAGGTATATCTGATAATCACATCTACAGGAAGTCTCTCTGATAATCACATCTACAGGAAGTATCTCTGATAATCACATCGACAGGAAGTATCTCTGATAATCACATCTACGGGAAGTATGTCTGATAATCACATCTACAGGAGGTATCTCTGATAATCACATCTACAGGAAGTATCTCTGATAATCACATCTACAGGAAGTGTCTCTGATAATCACATCTACAGGAAGTATCTCTGATAATCACATCTACAGGAAGTATCTTGGATAATGACATCTACAGGAAGTATCTCTGATAATCACATCTACAGAAGGTATCTCTGATAATCACATCTACAGGAAGAATCTTGGATAATCATATCTACAGGGAATATCTCTGATAATCACATCTACAGGAAGTATCATTGATAATCACATCTACTGGACGTATCTCGGATAATCACATCTACAGGAGTTATCTCTGATAATCACATCTACAGGAAGTATCTCGGATAATCACATATACAGGAAGTATCTCTGATAATCACATCTACATGAATTATCTCAGATAATCACATCTCCAGGAAGTATCTCTGATAATCACATCTACAGGACGTATCTCGGATAATCACATCACAGGAGGTATCTCTGATAATCACATCTACAGGAGGTATCTCTGATAATCACATCTACAGGAGGTATCTTGGATAATCACATCTACAGGGAGTATCTCTGATAATCACATCTACAGGAAGTATCTCTGATAATCACATCTACAGGAAGTGTCTCGGATAATTACATCTACTGGAGGGATCTCTGATAATCACATCTACAGGAAGTATCTCTGATAATCACATCTACAGGACGTATCTCGGATAATCACATCTACTGGAGGTATCTCTGATAATCACATCTACAGGAAGTATCTCTGATAATCACATCTACAGGAAGTATCTCTGATAATCACATCTGCAGGAAGTATCTCTGATAATCACAGCTACAGGAAGTATCTCTGATAATCACATCGACAGGAGGTGTCTCTGATAATCACATCTACAGGAGGTATCTCTGATAATCACATCTACAGGAAGTATCTTGGATAATCACATCTACAAGAAGTATCTCAGATAATCACATCTACAGGAAGTATCTCTGATAATCACATCTACAGGAAGTATCTCTGATAATCACATCTACAGGACGTATCTCGGATAATCACATCACAGGAGGTATCTCTGATAATCACATCTACTGGAGGTATCTCTGATAATCACATCTACAGGAATTATCTTGGATAATCACATCTACAGGAAGTATCTCTGATAATCACATCTCCAGGAAGTATCTCTGATAATCACATCTACAGGAAGTGTCTCGGATAATTACATCTACTGGAGATATCTATGATAATCACATCTACAGGAAGTATCTCTGATAATCACATCTACAGGACGTATCTCGGATAAACACATCTACTGGAGGTATCTCTGATAATCACATCTACAGGAGTTATCTCTGATAATCACATCTACAGGAAGTATCTCTGATAATCACATCTACAGGAAGTATCTCTGATAATCACAGCTACAGGAAGTATCTCTGATAATCACATCTACAGGAGGTGTCTCTGATAATCACATCTACAGGAAGTGTCTCTGTTCATCACATCTACTGGAGGTATCTCTGATAATCACATCTACAGGAGGTATCTCGGATAATCACATCTACAGGAAGTATCTCTGATAATCACATCTACAGGAAGTGTCTCGGATAATTACATCTACTGGAGATATCTATGATAATCACATCTACAGGAAGTATCTCTGATAATCACATCTACAGGACGTATCTCGGATAAACACATCTACTGGAGGTATCTCGGATAATCACATCTACAGGAAGTATCTCTGATAATCACATCTGATGGAGGTATCTCCGATTATCACATCTACAGGAAGTATCTCTGATAATCACATCTACAGGAAGTATCTCTGATAATCACATCTACTGGAGGTATCTCGGATAATCACATCTACAGGAAGTGTCTCTGTTCATCACATCTACTGGAGGTATCTCTGATAATCAAATCTACAGGAGGTATCTCGGATAATCACATCTACAGGAAGTATCTCTGATAATCACATCTACAGGCAGTATCTCGGATAATCACATCTACAGGAAGTATCTCGGATAATCACATCAACAGGAAGTATCTCTGATAATCACTTCTACTGGAGGTATCTCGGATAATCACATCTACAGGAAGTGTCTCTGATAATCACATCTACAGGAAGTATCTCTGATAATCACATCTACTGGAGGTATCTGTGATAATCACATCTGCAGGAAGTATCTCGGATAATCACATCTCCAGGAAGTATCTTGGATAATCACATCTACAGGAGGTATCTCTGATAATCACATCTACAGGAAGTATCTTGGATAATCACATCTACAGGAAGTATGTCTGATAATCACATCTACAGGAAGTATCTCTGATAATCACATCTACAGGAAGTGTCTCTGATAATCACATCTCCAGGAGGTATCTCTGATAATCACATCTACAGGAAGAATCTCGGATAATCACATCTACAGGAAGTATGTCGGATAATCACATCTACAGGTAGTATCTCTGATAATCATATCTACAGGAAGTATCTCTGATAATCACATCTACAGGAAGTATCTCTGACAATCACATCTCCAGGAAGTGTCTCTGATAATCACATCTACAGGAAGTATCTCTGATAATCACATCTACAGGAAGTATCTCTGATAATCACATCTGCAGGAAGTATCTCGGATAGTCACATCTACTGGAGGTATCTCGGATAATCACATCTACAGGAAGTGTCTCTGAATCACATCTACTGGAGGTATGTCTGATAATCACATCTACAGGAGGTATCTCTGATAATCACATCTGCAGGAGGTATCTCGGATTATCACATCTACAGGAAGTATGTCGGATAATCACATCTACAGGTAGTATCTCTGATAATCATATCTACAGGAAGTATCTCTGATAATCACATCTACAGGAAGTATCTCTGACAATCACATCTCCAGGAAGTGTCTCTGATAATCACATCTACAGGAAGTATCTTGGATAATCACATCTACAGGAAGTAACTCTGATAATCACATCTTCAGGAAGTATCTCTGATAATCACATCTACAGGAAGTGTCTCTGATAATCACATCTACAGGAAGTATCTCTGATAATCACATCGACAGGAAGTATCTCTGATAATCACATCAACAGGAGGTATCTCTGATAATCACATCTACAGGAAGTATCTCTGATAATCACATCTACAGGAAGTATCTCTGATAATCACATCTACATGAAGTATCTCTGATAATCACATCTACTGGAGGTATCTCGGATAATCACATCTACAGGAAGTGTCTCTGATAATCACATCTACTGGAGGTATCTCTGATAATCACATCTACAGGAAGTATCTCTGATAATTACATCTACAGGAAGTATCTCTGATAATCACATCTACTGGAGGTATCTCGGATAATCACATCTCCAGGAAGTATCTCTGATAATCACATCTACTGGTGTATCTTGGATAATCACATCTTCAGGAAGTATCTCGGATAATCACATCTACAGGAAGTATCTCGGATAATCGCATCAACAGGAAGTATCTCTGATAATCACCTCTACAGGAAGTATCTCTGATAATCACATCTACTGGAGGTATCTCGGATAATCACATCTACAGGAAGTGTCTCTGATAATCACATCTACTGGAGGTATCTCTGATAATCACATCTACAGGAGGTATCTCTGATAATCACATCTACAGGAGGTATCTCGGATAATCACATCTACAGGAAGTGTCTCTGATAATCACATCTACAGGAAGTATCTCGGATAATCACATCTACAGGAAGTATCTCGGATAATCTCATCTACAGGAGGTATCTCGGATAATCACATCAACAGGAAGTGTCTCTGATAATCACATCTACAGGAAGTGTCTCTGATAATCACATCGACAGGAAGTATCTCTGATAAACACATCTACAGGAACTGTCTCGGATAATTACATCTACAGGAAATATCTCTGATAATCACATCTACAGGAAGTATCTTGGATAATCACATCTACAGGAAGTATCTCTGATAATCACATCTACAGGAAGTATCTCTGGTAATCACATCTACAGGAAGTATCTCTGATAATCACATCTTCAGGACGTATCTCGGATAATCACATCTACAGGAGGTATCTCTGATAATCACATCTACAGAAGGTATCTCTGATAATCACATCTACAGGAAGAATCTTGGATAATCATATCTACAGGGAATATCTCTGATAATCACATCTACAGGAAGTATCATTGATAATCACATCTACTGGACGTATCTCGGATAATCACATCTACAGGAGTTATCTCTGATAATCACATCTACAGGAAGTATCTCGGATAATCACATATACAGGAAGTATCTCTGATAATCACATCTACATGAATTATCTCAGATAATCACATCTCCAGGAAGTATCTCTGATAATCACATCTACAGGACGTATCTCGGATAATCACATCACAGGAGGTATCTCTGATAATCACATCTACAGGAGGTATCTCTGATAATCACATCTACAGGAGGTATCTTGGATAATCACATCTACAGGGAGTATCTCTGATAATCACATCTACAGGAAGTATCTCTGATAATCACATCTACAGGAAGTGTCTCGGATAATTACATCTACTGGAGGGATCTCTGATAATCACATCTACAGGAAGTATCTCTGATAATCACATCTACAGGACGTATCTCGGATAATCACATCTACTGGAGGTATCTCTGATAATCACATCTACAGGAAGTATCTCTGATAATCACATCTACAGGAAGTATCTCTGATAATCACATCTGCAGGAAGTATCTCTGATAATCACAGCTACAGGAAGTATCTCTGATAATCACATCTACAGGAGGTGTCTCTGATAATCACATCTACAGGAGGTATCTCTGATAATCACATCTACAGGAAGTATCTTGGATAATCACATCTACAAGAAGTATCTCAGATAATCACATCTACAGGAAGTATCTCTGATAATCACATCTACAGGAAGTATCTCTGATAATCACATCTACAGGACGTATCTCGGATAATCACATCACAGGAGGTATCTCTGATAATCACATCTACTGGAGGTATCTCTGATAATCACATCTACAGGAATTATCTTGGATAATCACATCTACAGGAAGTATCTCTGATAATCACATCTCCAGGAAGTATCTCTGATAATCACATCTACAGGAAGTGTCTCGGATAATTACATCTACTGGAGATATCTATGATAATCACATCTACAGGAAGTATCTCTGATAATCACATCTACAGGACGTATCTCGGATAAACACATCTACTGGAGGTATCTCTGATAATCACATCTACAGGAGTTATCTCTGATAATCACATCTACAGGAAGTATCTCTGATAATCACATCTACAGGAAGTATCTCTGATAATCACAGCTACAGGAAGTATCTCTGATAATCACATCTACAGGAGGTGTCTCTGATAATCACATCTACAGGAAGTATCTCTGATAATCACATCTACAGGAAGTATCTTGGATAATCACATCTACAGGAAGTATCTCAGATAATCACATCTACGGGAAGTATCTCTGATAATCACATCTACAGGAAGTATCTCTGATAATCACATCTACAGGAAGTATCTCGGATAATCACATCTACAGGAGGTATCTCTGATAATCACATCTACTGGAGGTATCTCTGATAATCACATCTACATGAAGTATCTATGATAATCACATCGACAGGAAGTATCTCTGATAATCACATCTACAGGAGGTATTTCTGATAATCACATCTACAGGAAGTCTCTCTGATAATCACATCTACAGGAAGTATCTCTGATAATCACATCTACAGGAAGTGTCTCTGATAATCACATCTACAGGAAGTATCTGTGATAATCACATCTACAGGAAGTATCTCTGATAATCACATCTACAGGAGGTATCTCGGATAATCACATCTACAGGAAGTATCTCTGATAATCACATCTACAGGAAGTATCTCGGATAATCACATCTACAGGAAGTATCTCTGATAATTACATCGACAGGAAGTATCTCTGATAATCACATCTACAGGAGGTATCTCTGATAATCACATCTACAGGAAGTATCTCGGATAATCACATATACAGGAAGTATCTCTGATAATCACATCTACATGAATTATCTCAGATAATCACATCTCCAGGAAGTATCTCTGATAATCACATCTACAGGACGTATCTCGGATAATCACATCACAGGAGGTATCTCTGATAATCACATCTACAGGAGGTATCTCTGATAATCACATCTACAGGAGGTATCTTGGATAATCACATCTACAGGGAGTATCTCTGATAATCACATCTACAGGAAGTATCTCTGATAATCACATCTACAGGAAGTGTCTCGGATAATTACATCTACTGGAGGGATCTCTGATAATCACATCTACAGGAAGTATCTCTGATAATCACATCTACAGGACGTATCTCGGATAATCACATCTACTGGAGGTATCTCTGATAATCACATCTACAGGAAGTATCTCTGATAATCACATCTACAGGAAGTATCTCTGATAATCACATCTGCAGGAAGTATCTCTGATAATCACAGCTACAGGAAGTATCTCTGATAATCACATCGACAGGAGGTGTCTCTGATAATCACATCTACAGGAGGTATCTCTGATAATCACATCTACAGGAAGTATCTTGGATAATCACATCTACAAGAAGTATCTCAGATAATCACATCTACAGGAAGTATCTCTGATAATCACATCTACAGGAAGTATCTCTGATAATCACATCTACAGGACGTATCTCGGATAATCACATCACAGGAGGTATCTCTGATAATCACATCTACTGGAGGTATCTCTGATAATCACATCTACAGGAATTATCTTGGATAATCACATCTACAGGAAGTATCTCTGATAATCACATCTCCAGGAAGTATCTCTGATAATCACATCTACAGGAAGTGTCTCGGATAATTACATCTACTGGAGATATCTATGATAATCACATCTACAGGAAGTATCTCTGATAATCACATCTACAGGACGTATCTCGGATAAACACATCTACTGGAGGTATCTCTGATAATCACATCTACAGGAGTTATCTCTGATAATCACATCTACAGGAAGTATCTCTGATAATCACATCTACAGGAAGTATCTCTGATAATCACAGCTACAGGAAGTATCTCTGATAATCACATCTACAGGAGGTGTCTCTGATAATCACATCTACAGGAAGTGTCTCTGTTCATCACATCTACTGGAGGTATCTCTGATAATCACATCTACAGGAGGTATCTCGGATAATCACATCTACAGGAAGTATCTCTGATAATCACATCTACAGGAAGTGTCTCGGATAATTACATCTACTGGAGATATCTATGATAATCACATCTACAGGAAGTATCTCTGATAATCACATCTACAGGACGTATCTCGGATAAACACATCTACTGGAGGTATCTCGGATAATCACATCTACAGGAAGTATCTCTGATAATCACATCTGATGGAGGTATCTCCGATTATCACATCTACAGGAAGTATCTCTGATAATCACATCTACAGGAAGTATCTCTGATAATCACATCTACTGGAGGTATCTCGGATAATCACATCTACAGGAAGTGTCTCTGTTCATCACATCTACTGGAGGTATCTCTGATAATCACATCTACATGAAGTATCTATGATAATCACATCGACAGGAAGTATCTCTGATAATCACATCTACAGGAGGTATTTCTGATAATCACATCTACAGGAAGTCTCTCTGATAATCACATCTACAGGAAGTATCTCTGATAATCACATCTACAGGAAGTGTCTCTGATAATCACATCTACAGGAAGTATCTGTGATAATCACATCTACAGGAAGTATCTCTGATAATCACATCTACAGGAGGTATCTCGGATAATCACATCTACAGGAAGTATCTCTGATAATCACATCTACAGGAAGTATCTCGGATAATCACATCTACAGGAAGTATCTCTGATAATTACATCGACAGGAAGTATCTCTGATAATCACATCTACAGGAGGTATCTCTGATAATCACATCTACAGGAAGTATCTCGGATAATCACATATACAGGAAGTATCTCTGATAATCACATCTACATGAATTATCTCAGATAATCACATCTCCAGGAAGTATCTCTGATAATCACATCTACAGGACGTATCTCGGATAATCACATCACAGGAGGTATCTCTGATAATCACATCTACAGGAGGTATCTCTGATAATCACATCTACAGGAGGTATCTTGGATAATCACATCTACAGGGAGTATCTCTGATAATCACATCTACAGGAAGTATCTCTGATAATCACATCTACAGGAAGTGTCTCGGATAATTACATCTACTGGAGGGATCTCTGATAATCACATCTACAGGAAGTATCTCTGATAATCACATCTACAGGACGTATCTCGGATAATCACATCTACTGGAGGTATCTCTGATAATCACATCTACAGGAAGTATCTCTGATAATCACATCTACAGGAAGTATCTCTGATAATCACATCTGCAGGAAGTATCTCTGATAATCACAGCTACAGGAAGTATCTCTGATAATCACATCGACAGGAGGTGTCTCTGATAATCACATCTACAGGAGGTATCTCTGATAATCACATCTACAGGAAGTATCTTGGATAATCACATCTACAAGAAGTATCTCAGATAATCACATCTACAGGAAGTATCTCTGATAATCACATCTACAGGAAGTATCTCTGATAATCACATCTACAGGACGTATCTCGGATAATCACATCACAGGAGGTATCTCTGATAATCACATCTACTGGAGGTATCTCTGATAATCACATCTACAGGAATTATCTTGGATAATCACATCTACAGGAAGTATCTCTGATAATCACATCTCCAGGAAGTATCTCTGATAATCACATCTACAGGAAGTGTCTCGGATAATTACATCTACTGGAGATATCTATGATAATCACATCTACAGGAAGTATCTCTGATAATCACATCTACAGGACGTATCTCGGATAAACACATCTACTGGAGGTATCTCTGATAATCACATCTACAGGAGTTATCTCTGATAATCACATCTACAGGAAGTATCTCTGATAATCACATCTACAGGAAGTATCTCTGATAATCACAGCTACAGGAAGTATCTCTGATAATCACATCTACAGGAGGTGTCTCTGATAATCACATCTACAGGAAGTGTCTCTGTTCATCACATCTACTGGAGGTATCTCTGATAATCACATCTACAGGAGGTATCTCGGATAATCACATCTACAGGAAGTATCTCTGATAATCACATCTACAGGAAGTGTCTCGGATAATTACATCTACTGGAGATATCTATGATAATCACATCTACAGGAAGTATCTCTGATAATCACATCTACAGGACGTATCTCGGATAAACACATCTACTGGAGGTATCTCGGATAATCACATCTACAGGAAGTATCTCTGATAATCACATCTGATGGAGGTATCTCCGATTATCACATCTACAGGAAGTATCTCTGATAATCACATCTACAGGAAGTATCTCTGATAATCACATCTACTGGAGGTATCTCGGATAATCACATCTACAGGAAGTGTCTCTGTTCATCACATCTACTGGAGGTATCTCTGATAATCAAATCTACAGGAGGTATCTCGGATAATCACATCTACAGGAAGTATCTCTGATAATCACATCTACAGGCAGTATCTCGGATAATCACATCTACAGGAAGTATCTCGGATAATCACATCAACAGGAAGTATCTCTGATAATCACTTCTACTGGAGGTATCTCGGATAATCACATCTACAGGAAGTGTCTCTGATAATCACATCTACAGGAAGTATCTCTGATAATCACATCTACTGGAGGTATCTGTGATAATCACATCTGCAGGAAGTATCTCGGATAATCACATCTCCAGGAAGTATCTTGGATAATCACATCTACAGGAGGTATCTCTGATAATCACATCTACAGGAAGTATCTTGGATAATCACATCTACAGGAAGTATGTCTGATAATCACATCTACAGGAAGTATCTCTGATAATCACATCTACAGGAAGTGTCTCTGATAATCACATCTCCAGGAGGTATCTCTGATAATCACATCTACAGGAAGAATCTCGGATAATCACATCTACAGGAAGTATGTCGGATAATCACATCTACAGGTAGTATCTCTGATAATCATATCTACAGGAAGTATCTCTGATAATCACATCTACAGGAAGTATCTCTGACAATCACATCTCCAGGAAGTGTCTCTGATAATCACATCTACAGGAAGTATCTCTGATAATCACATCTACAGGAAGTATCTCTGATAATCACATCTGCAGGAAGTATCTCGGATAGTCACATCTACTGGAGGTATCTCGGATAATCACATCTACAGGAAGTGTCTCTGAATCACATCTACTGGAGGTATGTCTGATAATCACATCTACAGGAGGTATCTCTGATAATCACATCTGCAGGAGGTATCTCGGATTATCACATCTACAGGAAGTATGTCGGATAATCACATCTACAGGTAGTATCTCTGATAATCATATCTACAGGAAGTATCTCTGATAATCACATCTACAGGAAGTATCTCTGACAATCACATCTCCAGGAAGTGTCTCTGATAATCACATCTACAGGAAGTATCTTGGATAATCACATCTACAGGAAGTAACTCTGATAATCACATCTTCAGGAAGTATCTCTGATAATCACATCTACAGGAAGTGTCTCTGATAATCACATCTACAGGAAGTATCTCTGATAATCACATCGACAGGAAGTATCTCTGATAATCACATCAACAGGAGGTATCTCTGATAATCACATCTACAGGAAGTATCTCTGATAATCACATCTACAGGAAGTATCTCTGATAATCACATCTACATGAAGTATCTCTGATAATCACATCTACTGGAGGTATCTCGGATAATCACATCTACAGGAAGTGTCTCTGATAATCACATCTACTGGAGGTATCTCTGATAATCACATCTACAGGAAGTATCTCTGATAATTACATCTACAGGAAGTATCTCTGATAATCACATCTACTGGAGGTATCTCGGATAATCACATCTCCAGGAAGTATCTCTGATAATCACATCTACTGGTGTATCTTGGATAATCACATCTTCAGGAAGTATCTCGGATAATCACATCTACAGGAAGTATCTCGGATAATCGCATCAACAGGAAGTATCTCTGATAATCACCTCTACAGGAAGTATCTCTGATAATCACATCTACTGGAGGTATCTCGGATAATCACATCTACAGGAAGTGTCTCTGATAATCACATCTACTGGAGGTATCTCTGATAATCACATCTACAGGAGGTATCTCTGATAATCACATCTACAGGAGGTATCTCGGATAATCACATCTACAGGAAGTGTCTCTGATAATCACATCTACAGGAAGTATCTCGGATAATCACATCTACAGGAAGTATCTCGGATAATCTCATCTACAGGAGGTATCTCGGATAATCACATCAACAGGAAGTGTCTCTGATAATCACATCTACAGGAAGTGTCTCTGATAATCACATCGACAGGAAGTATCTCTGATAAACACATCTACAGGAACTGTCTCGGATAATTACATCTACAGGAAATATCTCTGATAATCACATCTACAGGAAGTATCTTGGATAATCACATCTACAGGAAGTATCTCTGATAATCACATCTACAGGAAGTATCTCTGGTAATCACATCTACAGGAAGTATCTCTGATAATCACATCTTCAGGACGTATCTCGGATAATCACATCTACAGGAGGTATCTCTGATAATCACATCTACAGAAGGTATCTCTGATAATCACATCTACAGGAAGAATCTTGGATAATCATATCTACAGGGAATATCTCTGATAATCACATCTACAGGAAGTATCATTGATAATCACATCTACTGGACGTATCTCGGATAATCACATCTACAGGAGTTATCTCTGATAATCACATCTACAGGAAGTATCTCGGATAATCACATATACAGGAAGTATCTCTGATAATCACATCTACATGAATTATCTCAGATAATCACATCTCCAGGAAGTATCTCTGATAATCACATCTACAGGACGTATCTCGGATAATCACATCACAGGAGGTATCTCTGATAATCACATCTACAGGAGGTATCTCTGATAATCACATCTACAGGAGGTATCTTGGATAATCACATCTACAGGGAGTATCTCTGATAATCACATCTACAGGAAGTATCTCTGATAATCACATCTACAGGAAGTGTCTCGGATAATTACATCTACTGGAGGGATCTCTGATAATCACATCTACAGGAAGTATCTCTGATAATCACATCTACAGGACGTATCTCGGATAATCACATCTACTGGAGGTATCTCTGATAATCACATCTACAGGAAGTATCTCTGATAATCACATCTACAGGAAGTATCTCTGATAATCACATCTGCAGGAAGTATCTCTGATAATCACAGCTACAGGAAGTATCTCTGATAATCACATCTACAGGAGGTGTCTCTGATAATCACATCTACAGGAGGTATCTCTGATAATCACATCTACAGGAAGTATCTTGGATAATCACATCTACAAGAAGTATCTCAGATAATCACATCTACAGGAAGTATCTCTGATAATCACATCTACAGGAAGTATCTCTGATAATCACATCTACAGGACGTATCTCGGATAATCACATCACAGGAGGTATCTCTGATAATCACATCTACTGGAGGTATCTCTGATAATCACATCTACAGGAATTATCTTGGATAATCACATCTACAGGAAGTATCTCTGATAATCACATCTCCAGGAAGTATCTCTGATAATCACATCTACAGGAAGTGTCTCGGATAATTACATCTACTGGAGATATCTATGATAATCACATCTACAGGAAGTATCTCTGATAATCACATCTACAGGACGTATCTCGGATAAACACATCTACTGGAGGTATCTCTGATAATCACATCTACAGGAGTTATCTCTGATAATCACATCTACAGGAAGTATCTCTGATAATCACATCTACAGGAAGTATCTCTGATAATCACAGCTACAGGAAGTATCTCTGATAATCACATCTACAGGAGGTGTCTCTGATAATCACATCTACAGGAAGTATCTCTGATAATCACATCTACAGGAAGTATCTTGGATAATCACATCTACAGGAAGTATCTCAGATAATCACATCTACGGGAAGTATCTCTGATAATCACATCTACAGGAAGTATCTCTGATAATCACATCTACAGGAAGTATCTCGGATAATCACATCTACAGGAGGTATCTCTGATAATCACATCTACTGGAGGTATCTCTGATAATCACATCTACATGAAGTATCTATGATAATCACATCGACAGGAAGTATCTCTGATAATCACATCTACAGGAGGTATTTCTGATAATCACATCTACAGGAAGTCTCTCTGATAATCACATCTACAGGAAGTATCTCTGATAATCACATCTACAGGAAGTGTCTCTGATAATCACATCTACAGGAAGTATCTGTGATAATCACATCTACAGGAAGTATCTCTGATAATCACATCTACAGGAGGTATCTCGGATAATCACATCTACAGGAAGTATCTCTGATAATCACATCTACAGGAAGTATCTCGGATAATCACATCTACAGGAAGTATCTCTGATAATTACATCGACAGGAAGTATCTCTGATAATCACATCTACAGGAGGTATCTCTGATAATCACATCTACAGGAAGTATCTCTGATAATCACATCTACAGGAGGTATATCTGATAATCACATCTACAGGAAGTCTCTCTGATAATCACATCTACAGGAAGTATCTCTGATAATCACATCGACAGGAAGTATCTCTGATAATCACATCTACAGGAAGTATGTCTGATAATCACATCTACAGGAGGTATCTCTGATAATCACATCTACAGGAAGTATCTCTGATAATCACATCTACAGGAAGTGTCTCTGATAATCACATCTACAGGAAGTATCTCTGATAATCACATCTACTGGAAGTATCTTGGATAATCACATCTACAGGAAGTATCTCTGATAATCACATCTACAGGAAGTGTCTCTGATAATCACATCGACAGGAAGTATCTCTGATAATCACATCTACAGGAAGTATCTCTGATAATCACATCAACAGGAGGTATCTCTGATAATCACATCTACACGAAGTTTCTCTGATAATTACATCGACAGGAAGTGTCTATGATAATCACATCTACAGTAGGTGTCTCTGATAATCACGTCGACAGGAAGTATCTCTGATAATCACATCTACAGGAAGTATCTTGGATAATCACATCTACAGGAAGTAACTCAGATAATCACATCTACAGGAAGTATCTCTGATAATCACATCTACAGGAAGTATCTCTGATAATCACATCTACAGGAAGTGTCTCGGATAATTACATCTACTGGAGATATCTATGATAATCACATCTACAGGAAGTATCTCTGATAATCACATCTACAGGACGTATCTCGGATAAACACATCTACTGGAGGTATCTCTGATAATCACATCTACAGGAGTTATCTCTGATAATCACATCTACAGGAAGTATCTCTGATAATCACATCTACAGGAAGTATCTCTGATAATCACAGCTACAGGAAGTATCTCTGATAATCACATCTACAGGAGGTGTCTCTGATAATCACATCTACAGGAAGTATCTCTGATAATCACATCTACAGGAAGTATCTTGGATAATCACATCTACAGGAAGTATCTCAGATAATCACATCTACGGGAAGTATCTCTGATAATCACATCTACAGGAAGTATCTCTGATAATCACATCTACAGGAAGTATCTCGGATAATCACATCTACAGGAGGTATCTCTGATAATCACATCTACTGGAGGTATCTCTGATAATCACATCTACATGAAGTATCTATGATAATCACATCGACAGGAAGTATCTCTGATAATCACATCTACAGGAGGTATTTCTGATAATCACATCTACAGGAAGTCTCTCTGATAATCACATCTACAGGAAGTATCTCTGATAATCACATCTACAGGAAGTGTCTCTGATAATCACATCTACAGGAAGTATCTGTGATAATCACATCTACAGGAAGTATCTCTGATAATCACATCTACAGGAGGTATCTCGGATAATCACATCTACAGGAAGTATCTCTGATAATCACATCTACAGGAAGTATCTCGGATAATCACATCTACAGGAAGTATCTCTGATAATTACATCGACAGGAAGTATCTCTGATAATCACATCTACAGGAGGTATCTCTGATAATCACATCTACAGGAAGTATCTCTGATAATCACATCTACAGGAGGTATATCTGATAATCACATCTACAGGAAGTCTCTCTGATAATCACATCTACAGGAAGTATCTCTGATAATCACATCGACAGGAAGTATCTCTGATAATCACATCTACAGGAAGTATGTCTGATAATCACATCTACAGGAGGTATCTCTGATAATCACATCTACAGGAAGTATCTCTGATAATCACATCTACAGGAAGTGTCTCTGATAATCACATCTACAGGAAGTATCTCTGATAATCACATCTACAGGAAGTATCTTGGATAATCACATCTACAGGAAGTATCTCTGATAATCACATCTACAGGAAGTGTCTCTGATAATCACATCGACAGGAAGTATCTCTGATAATCACATCTACAGGAAGTATCTCTGATAATCACATCAACAGGAGGTATCTCTGATAATCTCATCTACACGAAGTTTCTCTGATAATTACATCGACAGGAAGTGTCTATGATAATCACATCTACAGTAGGTGTCTCTGATAATCACGTCGACAGGAAGTATCTCTGATAATCACATCTACAGGAAGTATCTTGGATAATCACATCTACAGGAAGTAACTCAGATAATCACATCTACAGGAAGTATCTCTGATAATCACATCTACAGGAAGTGTCTCTGATAATCACACCTGCAGGAAGTATCTCTGATAATCACATCTACAGGAGGTATCTCTGATAATCACATCTACTGGAGGTATCTCTGATAATCACATCTACATGAAGTATCTCTGATAATCACATCGACAGGAAGGATCTCTGATAATCACTTCGACAGGAGGTACTTCTGATAATCACATCTACAGGAAGTCTCTCTGATAATCACATCTACAGGAAGTCTCTCTGATAATCACATCTACAGGAAGTATCTCTGATAATCACATCTACTGGAGGTATCTCGGATAATCACGTCTACAGGAATTGTCTCTGATAATCACATCTACTGGAGGTATCTCTGATAATCACATCTACAGGAGGTATCTCTGATAATCACATCTACAGGAGGTATCTCGGAAAATCACATCTACAGGAAGTGTCTCTGATAATCACATCTACAGGAGGTATCTCTGATAATCACATCTACAGGAAGTGTCTCTGATAATCACATCTACAGGAAGTATCTCTGATAATTACGTCTACAGGAAGTATCTCTGATAATCACATCTACTGGAGGTATCTCGGATAATCACATCTACAGGAAGTATCTCTGATAATCACATCTGATGGAGGTATCTCCGATAATCACATCTACAGGAAGTATCTCTGATAATCACATCTACAGGACGTATCTCTGATAATCACATCTACTGGAGGTATCTCGGATAATCACATCTACAAGAAGTGTCTCTGTTCGTCACATCTACTGGAGGTATCTCTGATAATCACATCTACAGGAGGTATCTCGGATAATCACATCTACAGGAAGTATCTCTGATAATCACATCTACAGGCAGTATCTCGGATAATCACATCTACAGGAAGTATCTCGGATAATCACAT
Source organism: Chiloscyllium punctatum (assembly GCF_047496795.1). NCBI lineage: Eukaryota > Metazoa > Chordata > Chondrichthyes > Orectolobiformes > Hemiscylliidae > Chiloscyllium > Chiloscyllium punctatum. Next base: position 70,365,889 of record NC_092756.1, on the reverse strand, counting down.
CAACAGGAAGTATCTCTGATAATCACTTCTACTGGAGGTATCTCGGATAATCACATCTACAGGAAGTGTCTCTGATAATCACATCTACAGGAAGTATCTCTGATAATCACATCTACTGGAGGTATCTGTGATAATCACATCTGCAGGAAGTATCTCGGATAATCACATCTCCAGGAAGTATCTTGGATAATCACATCTACAGGAGGTATCTCTGATAATCACATCTACAGGAAGTATCTTGGATAATCACATCTACAGGAAGTATGTCTGATAATCACATCTACAGGAAGTATCTCTGATAATCACATCTACAGGAAGTGTCTCTGATAATCACATCTCCAGGAGGTATCTCTGATAATCACATCTACAGGAAGAATCTCGGATAATCACATCTACAGGAAGTATGTCGGATAATCACATCTACAGGTAGTATCTCTGATAATCATATCTACAGGAAGTATCTCTGATAATCACATCTACAGGAAGTATCTCTGACAATCACATCTCCAGGAAGTGTCTCTGATAATCACATCTACAGGAAGTATCTCTGATAATCACATCTACAGGAAGTATCTCTGATAATCACATCTGCAGGAAGTATCTCGGATAGTCACATCTACTGGAGGTATCTCGGATAATCACATCTACAGGAAGTGTCTCTGAATCACATCTGCTGGAGGTATGTCTGATAATCACATCTACAGGAGGTATCTCTGATAATCACATCTGCAGGAGGTATCTCGGATTATCACATCTACAGGAAGTATGTCGGATAATCACATCTACAGGTAGTATCTCTGATAATCATATCTACAGGAAGTATCTCTGATAATCACATCTACAGGAGGTATCTCTGATAATCACATCTACAGGAAGTGTCTCTGATAATCACATCTACAGGAAGTATCTCTGATAATTACGTCTACAGGAAGTATCTCTGATAATCACATCTACTGGAGGTATCTCGGATAATCACATCTACAGTAAGTATCTCTGATAATCACATCTGCAGGAAGTATCTCTGATAATCACAGTTACAGGAAGTATCTCTGATAATCACATCTACAGGAGGTGTCTCTGATAATCACATCTACAGGAGGTATCTCTGATAATCACATCTACAGGAAGTATCTCGGATAATCACATCACAGGAGGTATCTCTGATAATCACATCTACTGGAGGTATCTCTGATAATCACATCTACAGGAATTATCTTGGATAATCACATCTACAGGAAGTATCTCTGATAATCACATCTCCAGGAAGTATCTCTGATAATCACATCTACAGGAAGTGTCTCGGATAATTACATCTACTGGAGATATCTATGATAATCACATCTACAGGAAGTATCTCTGATAATCACATCTCCAGGAAGTATCTCTGATAATCACATCTACAGGAAGTGTCTCGGATAATTACATCTACTGGAGATATCTATGATAATCACATCTACAGGAAGTATCTCTGATAATCACATCTACAGGACGTATCTCGGATAAACACATCTACTGGAGGTATCTCTGATAATCACATCTACAGGAGTTATCTCTGATAATCACATCTACAGGAAGTATCTCTGATAATCACATCTACAGGAAGTATCTCTGATAATCACAGCTACAGGAAGTATCTCTGATAATCACATCTACAGGAGGTGTCTCTGATAATCACATCTACAGGAAGTATCTCTGATAATCACATCTACAGGAAGTATCTTGGATAATCACATCTACAGGAAGTATCTCAGATAATCACATCTACGGGAAGTATCTCTGATAATCACATCTACAGGAAGTATCTCTGATAATCACATCTACAGGAAGTATCTCGGATAATCACATCTACAGGAGGTATCTCTGATAATCACATCTACTGGAGGTATCTCTGATAATAACATCTACATGAAGTATCTATGATAATCACATCGACAGGAAGTATCTCTGATAATCACATCTACAGGAGGTATTTCTGATAATCACATCTACAGGAAGTCTCTCTGATAATCACATCTACAGGAAGTATCTCTGATAATCACATCTACAGGAAGTGTCTCTGATAATCACATCTACAGGAAGTATCTGTGATAATCACATCTACAGGAAGTATCTCTGATAATCACATCTACAGGAGGTATCTCGGATAATCACATCTACAGGAAGTATCTCTGATAATCACATCTACAGGAAGTATCTCGGATAATCACATCTACAGGAAGTATCTCTGATAATTACATCGACAGGAAGTATCTCTGATAATCACATCTACAGGAGGTATCTCTGATAATCACATCTACAGGAAGTATCTCTGATAATCACATCTACAGGAGGTATATCTGATAATCACATCTACAGGAAGTCTCTCTGATAATCACATCTACAGGAAGTATCTCTGATAATCACATCGACAGGAAGTATCTCTGATAATCACATCTACAGGAAGTATGTCTGATAATCACATCTACAGGAGGTATCTCTGATAATCACATCTACAGGAAGTATCTCTGATAATCACATCTACAGGAAGTGTCTCTGATAATCACATCTACAGGAAGTATCTCTGATAATCACATCTACAGGAAGTATCTTGGATAATCACATCTACAGGAAGTATCTCTGATAATCACATCTACAGGAAGTGTCTCTGATAATCACATCTACAGGAAGTATCTCTGATAATCACATCTACAGGAAGTATCTCTGATAATCACATCAACAGGAGGTATCTCTGATAATCACATCTACACGAAGTTTCTCTGATAATTACATCGACAGGAAGTGTCTATGATAATCACATCTACAGTAGGTGTCTCTGATAATCACGTCGACAGGAAGTATCTCTGATAATCACATCTACAGGAAGTATCTTGGATAATCACATCTACAGGAAGTAACTCAGATAATCACATCTACAGGAAGTATCTCTGATAATCACATCTACAGGAAGTGTCTCTGATAATCACACCTGCAGGAAGTATCTCTGATAATCACATCTACAGGAGGTATCTCTGATAATCACATCTACTGGAGGTATCTCTGATAATCACATCTACATGAAGTATCTCTGATAATCACATCGACAGGAAGGATCTCTGATAATCACTTCGACAGGAGGTACTTCTGATAATCACATCTACAGGAAGTCTCTCTGATAATCACATCTACAGGAAGTATCTCTGATAATCACATCTACTGGAGGTATCTCGGATAATCACGTCTACAGGAATTGTCTCTGATAATCACATCTACTGGAGGTATCTCTGATAATCACATCTACAGGAGGTATCTCTGATAATCACATCTACAGGAGGTATCTCGGAAAATCACATCTACAGGAAGTATCTCTGATAATCACATCTACAGGAAGTATCTCTGATAATCACAGCTACAGGAAGTATCTCTGATAATCACATCTACAGGAGGTGTCTCTGATAATCACATCTACAGGAAGTGTCTCTGTTCATCACATCTACTGGAGGTATCTCTGATAATCACATCTACAGGAGGTATCTCGGATAATCACATCTACAGGAAGTATCTCTGATAATCACATCTACAGGAAGTGTCTCGGATAATTACATCTACTGGAGATATCTATGATAATCACATCTACAGGAAGTATCTCTGATAATCACATCTACAGGACGTATCTCGGATAAACACATCTACTGGAGGTATCTCGGATAATCACATCTACAGGAAGTATCTCTGATAATCACATCTGATGGAGGTATCTCCGATTATCACATCTACAGGAAGTATCTCTGATAATCACATCTACAGGAAGTATCTCTGATAATCACATCTACTGGAGGTATCTCGGATAATCACATCTACAGGAAGTGTCTCTGTTCATCACATCTACTGGAGGTATCTCTGATAATCAAATCTACAGGAGGTATCTCGGATAATCACATCTACAGGAAGTATCTCTGATAATCACATCTACAGGCAGTATCTCGGATAATCACATCTACAGGAAGTATCTCGGATAATCACATCAACAGGAAGTATCTCTGATAATCACTTCTACTGGAGGTATCTCGGATAATCACATCTACAGGAAGTGTCTCTGATAATCACATCTACAGGAAGTATCTCTGATAATCACATCTACTGGAGGTATCTGTGATAATCACATCTGCAGGAAGTATCTCGGATAATCACATCTCCAGGAAGTATCTTGGATAATCACATCTACAGGAGGTATCTCTGATAATCACATCTACAGGAAGTATCTTGGATAATCACATCTACAGGAAGTATGTCTGATAATCACATCTACAGGAAGTATCTCTGATAATCACATCTACAGGAAGTGTCTCTGATAATCACATCTCCAGGAGGTATCTCTGATAATCACATCTACAGGAAGAATCTCGGATAATCACATCTACAGGAAGTATGTCGGATAATCACATCTACAGGTAGTATCTCTGATAATCATATCTACAGGAAGTATCTCTGATAATCACATCTACAGGAAGTATCTCTGACAATCACATCTCCAGGAAGTGTCTCTGATAATCACATCTACAGGAAGTATCTCTGATAATCACATCTACAGGAAGTATCTCTGATAATCACATCTGCAGGAAGTATCTCGGATAGTCACATCTACTGGAGGTATCTCGGATAATCACATCTACAGGAAGTGTCTCTGAATCACATCTACTGGAGGTATGTCTGATAATCACATCTACAGGAGGTATCTCTGATAATCACATCTGCAGGAGGTATCTCGGATTATCACATCTACAGGAAGTATGTCGGATAATCACATCTACAGGTAGTATCTCTGATAATCATATCTACAGGAAGTATCTCTGATAATCACATCTACAGGAAGTATCTCTGACAATCACATCTCCAGGAAGTGTCTCTGATAATCACATCTACAGGAAGTATCTTGGATAATCACATCTACAGGAAGTAACTCTGATAATCACATCTTCAGGAAGTATCTCTGATAATCACATCTACAGGAAGTGTCTCTGATAATCACATCTACAGGAAGTATCTCTGATAATCACATCGACAGGAAGTATCTCTGATAATCACATCAACAGGAGGTATCTCTGATAATCACATCTACAGGAAGTATCTCTGATAATCACATCTACAGGAAGTATCTCTGATAATCACATCTACATGAAGTATCTCTGATAATCACATCTACTGGAGGTATCTCGGATAATCACATCTACAGGAAGTGTCTCTGATAATCACATCTACTGGAGGTATCTCTGATAATCACATCTACAGGAAGTATCTCTGATAATTACATCTACAGGAAGTATCTCTGATAATCACATCTACTGGAGGTATCTCGGATAATCACATCTCCAGGAAGTATCTCTGATAATCACATCTACTGGTGTATCTTGGATAATCACATCTTCAGGAAGTATCTCGGATAATCACATCTACAGGAAGTATCTCGGATAATCGCATCAACAGGAAGTATCTCTGATAATCACCTCTACAGGAAGTATCTCTGATAATCACATCTACTGGAGGTATCTCGGATAATCACATCTACAGGAAGTGTCTCTGATAATCACATCTACTGGAGGTATCTCTGATAATCACATCTACAGGAGGTATCTCTGATAATCACATCTACAGGAAGTATCTTGGATAATCACATCTACAGGAAGTATCTCAGATAATCACATCTACGGGAAGTATCTGTGATAATCACATCTACAGGAAGTATCTCTGATAATCACATCTACAGGAGGTATCTCGGATAATCACATCTACAGGAAGTATCTCTGATAATCACATCTACAGGAAGTATCTCGGATAATCACATCTACAGGAAGTATCTCTGATAATTACATCGACAGGAAGTATCTCTGATAATCACATCTACAGGAGGTATCTCTGATAATCACATCTACAGGAAGTATCTCTGATAATCACATCTACAGGAGGTATATCTGATAATCACATCTACAGGAAGTCTCTCTGATAATCACATCTACAGGAAGTATCTCTGATAATCACATCGACAGGAAGTATCTCTGATAATCACATCTACAGGAAGTATGTCTGATAATCACATCTACAGGAGGTATCTCTGATAATCACATCTACAGGAAGTATCTCTGATAATCACATCTACAGGAAGTGTCTCTGATAATCACATCTACAGGAAGTATCTCTGATAATCACATCTACAGGAAGTATCTTGGATAATCACATCTACAGGAAGTATCTCTGATAATCACATCTACAGGAAGTGTCTCTGATAATCACATCTACAGGAAGTATCTCTGATAATCACATCTACAGGAAGTATCTCTGATAATCACATCAACAGGAGGTATCTCTGATAATCACATCTACACGAAGTTTCTCTGATAATTACATCGACAGGAAGTGTCTATGATAATCACATCTACAGTAGGTGTCTCTGATAATCACGTCGACAGGAAGTATCTCTGATAATCACATCTACAGGAAGTATCTTGGATAATCACATCTACAGGAAGTAACTCAGATAATCACATCTACAGGAAGTATCTCTGATAATCACATCTACAGGAAGTGTCTCTGATAATCACACCTGCAGGAAGTATCTCTGATAATCACATCTACAGGAGGTATCTCTGATAATCACATCTACTGGAGGTATCTCTGATAATCACATCTACATGAAGTATCTCTGATAATCACATCGACAGGAAGGATCTCTGATAATCACTTCGACAGGAGGTACTTCTGATAATCACATCTACAGGAAGTCTCTCTGATAATCACATCTACAGGAAGTCTCTCTGATAATCACATCTACAGGAAGTATCTCTGATAATCACATCTACTGGAGGTATCTCGGATAATCACGTCTACAGGAATTGTCTCTGATAATCACATCTACTGGAGGTATCTCTGATAATCACATCTACAGGAGGTATCTCTGATAATCACATCTACAGGAGGTATCTCGGAAAATCACATCTACAGGAAGTGTCTCTGATAATCACATCTACAGGAGGTATCTCTGATAATCACATCTACAGGAAGTGTCTCTGATAATCACATCTACAGGAAGTATCTCTGATAATTACGTCTACAGGAAGTATCTCTGATAATCACATCTACTGGAGGTATCTCGGATAATCACATCTACAGGAAGTATCTCTGATAATCACATCTGATGGAGGTATCTCCGATAATCACATCTACAGGAAGTATCTCTGATAATCACATCTACAGGAAGTATCTCTGATAATCACATCTACTGGAGGTATCTCGGATAATCACATCTACAGGAAGTGTCTCTGTTCATCACATCTACTGGAGGTATCTCTGATAATCACATCTACAGGAGGTATCTCGGATAATCACATCTACAGGAAGTATCTCTGATAATCACATCTACAGGCAGTATCTCGGATAATCACATCTACAGGAAGTATCTCGGATAATCACATCAACAGGAAGTATCTCTGATAATCACTTCTACTGGAGGTATCTCGGATAATCACATCTACAGGAAGTGTCTCTGATAATCACATCTACAGGAAGTATCTCTGATAATCACATCTACTGGAGGTATCTGTGATAATCACATCTGCAGGAAGTATCTCGGATAATCACATCTCCAGGAAGTATCTTGGATAATCACATCTACAGGAGGTATCTCTGATAATCACATCTACAGGAAGTATCTTGGATAATCACATCTACAGGAAGTATGTCTGATAATCACATCTGCAGGAAGTATCTCTGATAATCACATCTACAGGAAGTGTCTCTGATAATCACATCTCCAGGAGGTATCTCTGATAATCACATCTACAGGAAGAATCTCGGATAATCACATCTACAGGAAGTATGTCGGATAATCACATCTACAGGTAGTATCTCTGATAATCATATCTACAGGAAGTATCTCTGATAATCACATCTACAGGAAGTATCTCTGACAATCACATCTCCAGGAAGTGTCTCTGATAATCACATCTACAGGAAGTATCTCTGATAATCACATCTACAGGAAGTATCTCTGATAATCACATCTGCAGGAAGTATCTCGGATAGTCACATCTACTGGAGGTATCTCGGATAATCACATCTACAGGAAGTGTCTCTGAATCACATCTACTGGAGGTATGTCTGATAATCACATCTACAGGAGGTATCTCTGATAATCACATCTGCAGGAGGTATCTCGGATTATCACATCTACAGGAAGTATGTCGGATAATCACATCTACAGGTAGTATCTCTGATAATCATATCTACAGGAAGTATCTCTGATAATCACATCTACAGGAGGTATCTCTGATAATCACATCTACAGGAAGTGTCTCTGATAATCACATCTACAGGAAGTATCTCTGATAATTACGTCTACAGGAAGTATCTCTGATAATCACATCTACTGGAGGTATCTCGGATAATCACATCTACAGGAAGTATCTCTGATAATCACATCTGATGGAGGTATCTCCGATAATCACATCTACAGGAAGTATCTCTGATAATCACATCTACAGGAAGTATCTCTGATAATCACATCTACTGGAGGTATCTCGGATAATCACATCTACAGGAAGTGTCTCTGTTCATCACATCTACTGGAGGTATCTCTGATAATCACATCTACAGGAGGTATCTCGGATAATCACATCTACAGGAAGTATCTCTGATAATCACATCTACAGGCAGTATCTCGGATAATCACATCTACAGGAAGTATCTCGGATAATCACATCAACAGGAAGTATCTCTGATAATCACTTCTACTGGAGGTATCTCGGATAATCACATCTACAGGAAGTGTCTCTGATAATCACATCTACAGGAAGTATCTCTGATAATCACATCTACTGGAGGTATCTGTGATAATCACATCTGCAGGACGTATCTCGGATAATCACATCTCCAGGAAGTATCTTGGATAATCACATCTACAGGAGGTATCTCTGATAATCACATCTACAGGAAGTATCTTGGATAATCACATCTACAGGAAGTATGTCTGATAATCACATCTACAGGAAGTATCTCTGATAATCACATCTACAGGAAGTGTCTCTGATAATCACATCTCCAGGAGGTATCTCTGATAATCACATCTACAGGAAGAATCTCGGATAATCACATCTACAGGAAGTATGTCGGATAATCACATCTACAGGTAGTATCTCTGATAATCATATCTACAGGAAGTATCTCTGATAATCACATCTACAGGAAGTATCTCTGACAATCACATCTCCAGGAAGTGTCTCTGATAATCACATCTACAGGAAGTATCTCTGATAATCACATCTACAGGAAGTATCTCTGATAATCACATCTGCAGGAAGTATCTCGGATAGTCACATCTACTGGAGGTATCTCGGATAATCACATCTACAGGAAGTGTCTCTGAATCACATCTACTGGAGGTATGTCTGATAATCACATCTACAGGAGGTATCTCTGATAATCACATCTGCAGGAGGTATCTCGGATTATCACATCTACAGGAAGTATGTCGGATAATCACATCTACAGGTAGTATCTCTGATAATCATATCTACAGGAAGTATCTCTGATAATCACATCTACAGGAAGTATCTCTGACAATCACATCTCCAGGAAGTGTCTCTGATAATCACATCTACAGGAAGTGTCTCTGATAATCACATCTCCAGGAGGTATCTCTGATAATCACATCTACAGGAAGAATCTCGGATAATCACATCTACAGGAAGTATGTCGGATAATCACATCTACAGGTAGTATCTCTGATAATCATATCTACGGGAAGTATCTCTGATAATCACATCTACAGGAAGTATCTCTGACAATCACATCTCCAGGAAGTGTCTCTAATAATCACATCTACAGGAAGTATCTCTGATCATCACATCTACAGGAAGTATCTCTGATAATCACATCTGCAGGAAGTATCTCGGATAATCACATCTACAGGAAGTATCTCGGATAATCACATCAACAGGAAGTATCTCTGATAATCACATCTACTGGAGGTATCTCGGATAATCACATCTACAGAAAGTGTCTCTGATAATCACATCTACTGGAGGTATCTCTGATAATCACATCTACAGGAGGTATCTCTGATAATCACATCTACAGTAGGTATTTCGGATTATCACATCTACAGGAAGTATGTCGGATAATCACATCTACAGGTAGTATCTCTGATAATCATATCTACAGGAAGTATCTCTGATAATCACATCTACAGGAAGTATCTCTGACAATCACATCTCCAGGAAGTGTCTCTGATAATCACATCTACAGGAAGTATCTCTGATAATCACATCTACAGGAAGTATCTCTGATAATCACATCTGCAGGAAGTATCTCGGATAATCACATCTACAGGAAGTGTCTCTGATAATCACATCTACAGGAAGTATCTCTGATAATCACATCTACAGGAAGTATTTCTGATAATCACACCTCCGGGAAGTGTCTCTGATAATCACATCGAGAGGAAGTGTCTGTGATAAGCACATCTACAGGAAGTATTTCTGATAATCACATCTGCAGGAAGTATCTTTGATAATGACATCGCCAGGAAATATCTCGGATAATCACATCTACAGGAAGTGTCTCTGATAATCACATCGACAGGAAGTGTCTCTGATAATCACATCAACAGGAGGTATCTTGGGTAATTACATCTGCTGGAAGTGTCTTTTATAATCACATCGACATGAAGTATCTCTGAAAATCACTTCTACAGGAGGTATCTCAGATAATTACATCTACAGGAAGTATCTCGGATAATTACATCTACAGGAGGTATCTCTGATAATCACATCTACACGAAGTGTCTCTGATAATCACATCTACAGGAAGAATCTCGGATAATCACATCTACAGGAAGTATCTCTGATAATCACATCTACAGGAAGTATCTCGGATAATCACATCTACAGGAAGTATCTTGGATAATCACATCTCCAGGAGGTATCTCTGATAATCACATCTACAGGAAGAATCTCGGATAATCACATCTACAGGAAGTATCTCCGATCATCACATCTACAGGTAGTATCTCTGATAATCACATCTACAGGAAGTATCTCTGATAATCACATCTACAGGTAGTATCTCTGACAATCACATCTCCAGGAAGTGTCTCTGATAATGACACCTACAGGAAGTATCTCTGATAATCACATCTGCAGGAAGTATCTCGGATAATCACATCGACAGGAAGTGTCTCTGATAATCACATCTCCAGGAGGTATCTCTGATAATCACATCTACAGGAAGAATCTCGGATAATCACATCTACAGGAAGTATCTCTGATAATCACATCTACAGGAAGTATCTCTGATAATCACATCTGCAGGAAGTATCTCTGATATTCACAGCTACAGGAAGTATCTCTGATAATCACATCTACAGGAGGTGTCTCTGATAATCACATCTACAGGAGGTATCTCTGATAATCACATCTACAGGAAGTATCTTGGATAATCACATCTACAAGAAGTATCTCAGATAATCACATCTACAGGAAGTATCTCTGATAATCACATCTACAGGAAGTATCTCTGATAATCACATCTACAGGACGTATCTCGGATAATCACATCACAGGAGGTATCTCTGATAATCACATCTACTGGAGGTATCTCTGATAATCACATCTACAGGAATTATCTTGGATAATCACATCTACAGGAAGTATCTCTGATAATCACATCTCCAGGAAGTATCTCTGATAATCACATCTACAGGAAGTGTCTCGGATAATTACATCTACTGGAGATATCTATGATAATCACATCTACAGGAAGTATCTCTGATAATCACATCTACAGGACGTATCTCGGATAAACACATCTACTGGAGGTATCTCTGATAATCACATCTACAGGAGTTATCTCTGATAATCACATCTACAGGAAGTATCTCTGATAATCACATCTACAGGAAGTATCTCTGATAATCACAGCTACAGGAAGTATCTCTGATAATCACATCTACAGGAGGTGTCTCTGATAATCACATCTACAGGAAGTATCTCTGATAATCACATCTACAGGAAGTATCTTGGATAATCACATCTACAGGAAGTATCTCAGATAATCACATCTACAGGAAGTATCTCTGATAATCACATCTACAGGAAGTATCTCGGATAATCACATCTACAGGAGGTATCTCTGATAATCACATCTACAGGAAGTATCTCTGATAATCACATCTACAGGAGGTGTCTCTGATAATCACATCTACAGGAAGTATCTCTGATAATCACATCTACAGGAAGTATCTTGGATAATCACATCTACAGGAAGTATCTCTGATAATCACATCTACAGGAAGTATCTCTGATAATCACATCTACAGGAAGTATCTCGGATAATCACATCTACAGGAGGTATCTCTGATAATCACATCTACTGGAGGTATCTCTGATAATCACATCTACATGAAGTATCTATGATAATCACATCGACAGGAAGTATCTCTGATAATCACATCTACAGGAGGTATTTCTGATAATCACATCTACAGGAAGTCTCTCTGATAATCACATCTACAGGAAGTATCTCTGATAATCACATCTACAGGAAGTGTCTCTGATAATCACATCTACAGGAAGTATCTGTGATAATCACATCTACATGAAGTATCTCTGATAATCACATCTACAGGAGGTATCTCGGATAATCACATCTACAGGAAGTATCTCTGATAATCACATCGACAGGAAGTATCTCTGATAATCACATCTACAGGAAGTATGTCTGATAATCACATCTACAGGAGGTATCTCTGATAATCACATCTACAGGGAGTATCTCTGATAATCACATCTACAGGAAGTGTCTCTGATAATCACATCTACAGGAAGTATCTCTGATAATCACATCTACAGGAAGTATCTTGGATAATCACATCTACAGGAAGTATCTCTGAGAATCACATCTACAGGAAGTGTCTCTGATAATCACATCTACAGGAAGTAGCTCTGATAATCACATCTACAGGAAGTATCTCTGATAATCACATCAACAGGAGGTATCTCTGATAATCACATCTACACGAAGTTTCTCTGATAATTACATCGACAGGAAGTGTCTATGATAATCACATCTACAGTAGGTGTCTCTGATAATCACGTCTACAGGAAGTATCTCTGATAATCACATCTACAGGAAGTATCTTGGATAATCACATCTACAGGAAGTAACTCAGATAATCACATCTACAGGAAGTATCTCTGATAATCACATCTACAGGAAGTGTCTCTGATAATCACACCTGCAGGAAGTATCTCTGATAATCACATCTACAGGAGGTATCTCTGATAATCACATCTACTGGAGGTATCTCTGATAATCACATCTACATGAAGTATCTCTGATAATCACATCGACAGGAAGGATCTCTGATAATCACTTCGACAGGAGGTACTTCTGATAATCACATCTACAGGAAGTCTCTCTGATAATCACATCTACAGGAAGTCTCTCTGATAATCACATCTACAGGAAGTATCTCTGATAATCACATCTACTGGAGGTATCTCGGATAATCACGTCTACAGGAATTGTCTCTGATAATCACATCTACTGGAGGTATCTCTGATAATCACATCTACAGGAGGTATCTCTGATAATCACATCTACAGGAGGTATCTCGGAAAATCACATCTACAGGAAGTGTCTCTGATAATCACATCTACAGGAGGTATCTCTGATAATCACATCTACAGGAAGTGTCTCTGATAATCACATCTACAGGAAGTATCTCTGATAATTACGTCTACAGGAAGTATCTCTGATAATCACATCTACTGGAGGTATCTCGGATAATCACATCTACAGGAAGTATCTCTGATAATCACATCTGATGGAGGTATCTCCGATAATCACATCTACAGGAAGTATCTCTGATAATCACATCTACAGGAAGTATCTCTGATAATCACATCTACTGGAGGTATCTCGGATAATCACATCTACAGGAATTGTCTCTGTTCATCACATCTACTGGAGGTATCTCTGATAATCACATCTACAGGAGGTATCTCGGATAATCACATCTACAGGAAGTATCTCTGATAATCACATCTACAGGCAGTATCTCGGATAATCACATCTACAGGAAGTATCTCGGATAATCACATCAACAGGAAGTATCTCTGATAATCACTTCTACTGGAGGTATCTCGGATAATCACATCTACAGGAAGTGTCTCTGATAATCACATCTACAGGAAGTATCTCTGATAATCACATCTACTGGAGGTATCTGTGATAATCACATCTGCAGGAAGTATCTCGGATAATCACATCTCCAGGAAGTATCTTGGATAATCACATCTACAGGAGGTATCTCTGATAATCACATCTACAGGAAGTATCTTGGATAATCACATCTACAGGACGTATGTCTGATAATCACATCTACAGGAAGTATCTCTGATAATCACATCTACAGGAAGTGTCTCTGATAATAACATCTCCAGGAGGTATCTCTGATAATCACATCTACAGGAAGAATCTCGGATAATCACATCTACACGAAGTATGTCGGATAATCACATCTACAGGTAGTATCTCTGATAATCATATCTACAGGAAGTATCTCTGATAATCACATCTACAGGAAGTATCTCTGACAATCACATCTCCAGGAAGTGTCTCTGATAATCACATCTACAGGAAGTATCTCTGATAATCACATCTACAGGAAGTATCTCTGATAATCACATCTGCAGGAAGTATCTCGGATAGTCACATCTACTGGAGGTATCTCGGATAATCACATCTACAGGAAGTGTCTCTGAATCACATCTACTGGAGGTATGTCTGATAATCACATCTACAGGAGGTATCTCTGATAATCACATCTGCAGGAGGTATCTCGGATTATCACATCTACAGGAAGTATGTCGGATAATCACATCTACAGGTAGTATCTCTGATAATCATATCTACAGGAAGTATCTCTGATAATCACATCTACAGGAAGTATCTCTGACAATCACATCTCCAGGAAGTGTCTCTGATAATCACATCTACAGGAAGTGTCTCTGATAATCACATCTCCAGGAGGTATCTCTGATAATCACATCTACAGGAAGAATCTCGGATAATCACATCTACAGGAAGTATGTCGGATAATCACATCTACAGGTAGTATCTCTGATAATCATATCTACGGGAAGTATCTCTGATAATCACATCTACAGGAAGTATCTCTGACAATCACATCTCCAGGAAGTGTCTCTAATAATCACATCTACAGGAAGTATCTCTGATAATCACATCTACAGGAAGTATCTCTGATAATCACATCTGCAGGAAGTATCTCGGATAATCACATCTACAGGAAGTATCTCGGATAATCACATCAACAGGATGTATCTCTGATAATCACATCTACTGGAGGTATCTCGGATAATCACATCTACAGAAAGTGTCTCTGATAATCACATCTACTGGAGGTATCTCTGATAATCACATCTACAGGAGGTATCTCTGATAATCACATCTACAGTAGGTATTTCGGATTATCACATCTACAGGAAGTATGTCGGATAATCACATCTACAGGTAGTATCTCTGATAATCATATCTACAGGAAGTATCTCTGATAATCACATCTACAGGAAGTATCTCTGACAATCACATCTCCAGGAAGTGTCTCTGATAATCACATCTACAGGAAGTATCTCTGATAATCACATCTACTGGAAGTATCTCTGATAATTCAATCTGCAGGAAGTATCTCGGATAATCACATCTACAGGAAGTGTCTCTGATAATCACATCTACAGGAAGTATCTCTGATAATCACATCTACAGGAAGTATTTCTGATAATCACACCTCCGGGAAGTGTCTCTGATAATCACATCGAGAGGAAGTGTCTGTGATAAGCACATCTACAGGAAGTATTTCTGATAATCACATCTGCAGGAAGTATCTTTGATAATGACATCGCCAGGAAATATCTCGGATAATCACATCTACAGGAAGTGTCTCTGATAATCACATCGACAGGAAGTGTCTCTGATAATCACATCAACAGGAGGTATCTTGGGTAATTACATCTGCTGGAAGTGTCTTTTATAATCACATCGACAGGAAGGATCTCTGATAATCACTTCGACAGGAGGTACTTCTGATAATCACATCTACAGGAAGTCTCTCTGATAATCACATCTACAGGAAGTCTCTCTGATAATCACATCTACAGGAAGTATCTCTGATAATCACATCTACTGGAGGTATCTCGGATAATCACGTCTACAGGAATTGTCTCTGATAATCACATCTACTGGAGGTATCTCTGATAATCACATCTACAGGAGGTATCTCTGATAATCACATCTACAGGAGGTATCTCGGAAAATCACATCTACAGGAAGTGTCTCTGATAATCACATCTACAGGAGGTATCTCTGATAATCACATCTACAGGAAGTGTCTCTGATAATCACATCTACAGGAAGTATCTCTGATAATTACGTCTACAGGAAGTATCTCTGATAATCACATCTACTGGAGGTATCTCGGATAATCACATCTACAGGAAGTATCTCTGATAATCACATCTGATGGAGGTATCTCCGATAATCACATCTACAGGAAGTATCTCTGATAATCACATCTACAGGAAGTATCTCTGATAATCACATCTACTGGAGGTATCTCGGATAATCACATCTACAGGAATTGTCTCTGTTCATCACATCTACTGGAGGTATCTCTGATAATCACATCTACAGGAGGTATCTCGGATAATCACATCTACAGGAAGTATCTCTGATAATCACATCTACAGGCAGTATCTCGGATAATCACATCTACAGGAAGTATCTCGGATAATCACATCAACAGGAAGTATCTCTGATAATCACTTCTACTGGAGGTATCTCGGATAATCACATCTACAGGAAGTGTCTCTGATAATCACATCTACAGGAAGTATCTCTGATAATCACATCTACTGGAGGTATCTGTGATAATCACATCTGCAGGAAGTATCTCGGATAATCACATCTCCAGGAAGTATCTTGGATAATCACATCTACAGGAGGTATCTCTGATAATCACATCTACAGGAAGTATCTTGGATAATCACATCTACAGGACGTATGTCTGATAATCACATCTACAGGAAGTATCTCTGATAATCACATCTACAGGAAGTGTCTCTGATAATCACATCTCCAGGAGGTATCTCTGATAATCACATCTACAGGAAGAATCTCGGATAATCACATCTACACGAAGTATGTCGGATAATCACATCTACAGGTAGTATCTCTGATAATCATATCTACAGGAAGTATCTCTGATAATCACATCTACAGGAAGTATCTCTGACAATCACATCTCCAGGAAGTGTCTCTGATAATCACATCTACAGGAAGTATCTCTGATAATCACATCTACAGGAAGTATCTCTGATAATCACATATGCAGGAAGTATCTCGGATAGTCACATCTACTGGAGGTATCTCGGATAATCACATCTACAGGAAGTGTCTCTGAATCACATCTACTGGAGGTATGTCTGATAATCACATCTACAGGAGGTATCTCTGATAATCACATCTGCAGGAGGTATCTCGGATTATCACATCTACAGGAAGTATGTCGGATAATCACATCTACAGGTAGTATCTCTGATAATCATATCTACAGGAAGTATCTCTGATAATCACATCTACAGGAAGTATCTCTGACAATCACATCTCCAGGAAGTGTCTCTGATAATCACATCTACAGGAAGTGTCTCTGATAATCACATCTCCAGGAGGTATCTCTGATAATCACATCTACAGGAAGAATCTCGGATAATCACATCTACAGGAAGTATGTCGGATAATCACATCTACAGGTAGTATCTCTGATAATCATATCTACGGGAAGTATCTCTGATAATCACATCTACAGGAAGTATCTCTGACAATCACATCTCCAGGAAGTGTCTCTAATAATCACATCTACAGGAAGTATCTCTGATAATCACATCTACAGGAAGTATCTCTGATAATCACATCTGCAGGAAGTATCTCGGATAATCACATCTACAGGAAGTATCTCGGATAATCACATCAACAGGATGTATCTCTGATAATCACATCTACTGGAGGTATCTCGGATAATCACATCTACAGAAAGTGTCTCTGATAATCACATCTACTGGAGGTATCTCTGATAATCACATCTACAGGAGGTATCTCTGATAATCACATCTACAGTAGGTATTTCGGATTATCACATCTACAGGAAGTATGTCGGATAATCACATCTACAGGTAGTATCTCTGATAATCATATCTACAGGAAGTATCTCTGATAATCACATCTACAGGAAGTATCTCTGACAATCACATCTCCAGGAAGTGTCTCTGATAATCACATCTACAGGAAGTATCTCTGATAATCACATCTACTGGAAGTATCTCTGATAATTCAATCTGCAGGAAGTATCTCGGATAATCACATCTACAGGAAGTGTCTCTGATAATCACATCTACAGGAAGTATCTCTGATAATCACATCTACAGGTAGTATTTCTGATAATCACACCTCCGGGAAGTGTCTCTGATAATCACATCTACTGGAGGTATCTCTGATAATCACATCTACAGAAAGTGTCTCTGATAATCACATCTACTGGAGGTATCTCTGATAATCACATCTACAGGAGGTATCTCTGATAATCACATCTACAGTAGGTATTTCGGATTATCACATCTACAGGAAGTATGTCGGATAATCACATCTACAGGTAGTATCTCTGATAATCATATCTACAGGAAGTATCTCTGATAATCACATCTACAGGAAGTATCTCTGACAATCACATCTCCAGGAAGTGTCTGTGATAAGCACATCTACAGGAAGTATTTCTGATAATCACATCTGCAGGAAGTATCTTTGATAATGACATCGCCAGGAAATATCTCGGATAATCACATCTACAGGAAGTGTCTCTGATAATCACATCGACAGGAAGTGTCTCTGATAATCACATCAACAGGAGGTATCTTGGGTAATTACATCTGCTGGAAGTGTCTTTTATAATCACATCGACAGGAAGTATCTCTGAAAATCACTTCTACAGGAGGTATCTCAGATAATTACATCTACAGGAAGTATCTCGGATAATTACATCTGCAGGAGGTATCTCTGATAATCACATCTACACGAAGTGTCTCTGATAATCACATCTACAGGAAGAATCTCGGATAATCACATCTACAGGAAGTATCTCTGATAATCACATCTACACGAAGTATCTCTGAAAATCACATCTCCTGGAGGTATCTCTGTGAATTACAACTACAGGAAGTATCTCGGATAATCACATCTACAGGAGGTATCTCTGATAATCACATCTACACGAAGTGTCTCTGATAATCACATCTACAGGAAGAATCTCGGATAATCACATCTACAGGAAGTATCTCTGATAATCACATCTACAGGAAGTATCTCGGATAATCACATCTCCAGGAGGTATCTCTGATAATCACATCTACAGGAAGAATCTCGGATAATCACATCTACAGGAAGTATCTCCGATCATCACATCTACAGGTAGTATCTCTGATAATCACATCTACAGGAAGTATCTCTGATAATCACATCTACAGGTAGTATCTCTGACAATCACATCTCCAGGAAGTGTCTCTGATAATGACACCTACAGGAAGTATCTCTGATAATCACATCTGCAGGAAGTATCTCGGATAATCACATCAACAGGAAGTGTCTCTGATAATCACATCTCCAGGAGGTATCTCTGATAATCACATCTACAGGAAGAATCTCGGATAATCACATCTACAGGAAGTATCTCCGATCATCACATCTACAGGTAGTATCTCTGATAATCACATCTACAGGAAGTATCTCTGATAATCACATCTACAGGTAGTATCTCTGACAATCACATCTCCAGGAAGTGTCTCTGATAATGACACCTACAGGAAGTATCTCTGATAATCACATCTGCAGGAAGTGTCTCTGATAATCACATCGACAGGAAGTGTCTCTGATAATCACATCTACAGGAAGTATCTCTGATAATCACATCTACAGGAAGTGTCTCTGATAATCACATCGACTGGAAGTGTCTGTGATAAGCACATCTACAGGAAGTATTTCTGATAATCACATCTACAGGAAGTATCTTTGATAATGACATCGCCAGGAAATATCTCGGATAATCACATCTACAGGAAGTATCTTTGATAATTACATCGACAGGAAGTATCTCTGATAATCACATCAACAGAAAGTGTCTCTGATAATTATATCGACAGTAAGTATCTCTGATAATCACATCTACACGAAGTTTCTCTGATAATTACATCGACAGGAAGTGTCTATGATAATCACATCTACAGGAGATATCTCTGATAATCACATCTACTCGAAGTATCTCTGATAATTACATCTACAGGAAGTATCTCGGATAATCACATCTACAGGAAGTATCTCGGATAATCACATCTCCAGGAAGTATCTCTGATAATCACATCGACAGGAGGTATCTCTGATAATCACATCTACAGGAAGTATCTCTGATAATCACATCGACAGGAAGTATCTCTGATAATCAAATCTACTGGAGGTATCTCGGATAATCACATCTACAGGAAGTGTCTCTGATAATCACATCTACTGGAGGTATCTCTGATAATCACATCTACAGGAAGTATCTCTGATAATTACATCTACAGGAAGTATCTCTGATAATCACATCTACAGGAGGTATCTCGGATAATCACATCTACAGGAAGTATCTCTGATAATCACATCTACAGGAGTTATCACTGATAATCCCATCTACAGGAAGTGTCTCTGATAATCACATCTACAGGAAGTGTCTTTGATAATCACATCTACTGGAGGTATCTCGGATAATCACATCTACAGGAAGTGTCTCTGATTATCACATCTACTGGAGGTATCTCTGATATTCATATCTACAGGAAGTATCTCGGATAATCACATCTACAGGAAGTATCTTGGATAATCACATCTACAGGAGGTATCTCGGATAATCACATCAACAGGAACTATCTCTGATAATCACATCTACAGGAAGTATCTCTGATAATCACATCTACAGGAAGTATCTCTGATAATCACATCTACAGGAGGTGTCTCTGATAATCACATCTACAGGAAATATCTCTGATAATCACATCTACAGGAAGTATCTTGGATAATCACATCTACAGGAAGTATCTCTGATAATCACATCTACAGGAAGTATCTCGGATAATCACATCTACAGGAAGTATCTCTGATAATCACATCTACAGGAAGTGTCTCTGATAATCACATCTGCAGGAAGTGTCTCTGATAATCACATCTACTGGAGGTATCTCGGATAATCACATCTACAGGAAGTGTCTCTGATAATCACATCTACTGGAGGTATCTCTGATAATCACGTCTACAGGAAGTATCTCGGATAATCACATCTACAGGAAGTATCTTTGATAATTCCATCTACAGGAGTTATCTCGGATAATCACATCAACAGGAACTATCTGTGATAATCACATCTACAGGAGGTATCTCGGATAATCACATCTACAGGAAGTATCTCGGATAATCACATCAACAGGAAGTATCTCTGATAATCACATCTACTGGAGGTATCTCGGATAATCACATCTACAGGAAGTGTCTCTGATAATCACATCTACTGGAGGTATCTCTGATAATCACATCTACTGGAGGTATCTCTGATAATCACATCTACAGGAGGTATCTCGGATTATCACATCTACAGTAAGTGTCTCTGATAATCACATCTACTGGAGGTATCTGTGATAATCACATCTGCAGGAAGTATCTCGGATAATCACATCTCCAGCAAGTATCTTGGATAATCACATCTACAGGAGGTATCTCTGATAATCACATGTACAGGAAGTATCTTGGATAATCACATCTACAGGAAGTATCTCTGATATTCACATCTACAGGAAGTATCTCTGATAATCACATCTACAGGAAGTGTCTCTGATAATCACATCTACAGGAAGTATCTCTGATAATCACATCTACAGGAAGTATCTCTGATAATCACATCTACAGGAAGTATCTCTGATAATCACATCAACAGGAGGTATCTCTGATAATCACATCGACAGGAAGTATCTCTGATAATCACATCTACAGGAAGTATCTCTGATAATCACATCGACAGGAAGTGTCTCTGATAATCACATCTACAGGAAGTGTCTCTGATAATCACATCTACCGGAGGTATCTCGGATAATCACATCTCCAGGAAGTGTCTCGGATAATCACATCGACAGGAAGTATCTTTGATAATTCCATCTACAGGAGGTATCTCGGATAATCACATCAACAGGAACTATCACTGATAATCACATCTACAGGAAGTATCTCTGATAATCACATCTACAGGAAGTATCTCTGATAATCACATCTACAGGAAGTATCTCTGATAATCACATCTACAGGAAGTGTCCCTGATAATCACATCTACAGGAGGTATCTCAGATAATCACATCGACAGGAAGTATCTCTGATAATCACATCTACAGGAAGTATCTCGGATAATCACATCTACATGAAGTATCTCTGATAATCACATCGACAGAAAGTATCTCTGATAATCACTTCTACAGGAGGTATCTCTGATAATCACATCTACAGGAAGTATCTCTGATATTCACATCTACAGGAAGTCTCTTTGATAATCACATCTACAGGAAGTATCTCTGATAATCACATCGACAGGAAGTATCTCTGATAATCACAACCACAGGAAGTATCTCTGATAATTACATCTACAGGAGGTATCTCTGATAATCACATCTACAGGAAGTATCTCTGACAATCACATCTACAGGAAGTATCTTGGATAATCACATCTACAGGAAGTATCTCAGATAATCACATCTACAGGAAGTATCTCTGACATCACATCTACAGGAAGTATCTCTGATAATCACATCTACAGGAAGTGTCTCTGATAATCACATCTACAGGAAGTATCTCTGATAATCACATCTACAGGAGGTATCTCTGATAATCACATCTACTGGAGGTATCTCTGATAATCACATCTACATGAAGTATCTCTGAATATCACATCGACAGGAAGTATCTCTGATAATCACATCTACAGGAAGTCTCTCTGATAATCACATCTACAGGAAGTCTCTTTGATAATCACATCTACAGGAAGTATCTCTGATAATCACATCTACTGGAGGTATCTCGGATAATCACATCTACAGGAATTGTCTCTGATAATCACATCTACTGGAGGTATCTCTGATAATCACATCTACAGGAGGTATCTCTGATAATCACATCGACAGGAGGTATCTCTGATAATCACATCTACAGGAAGTGTCTCTGATAATCACATCTACAGGAGGTATCTCTGATAATCACATCTACAGGAAGTGTCTCTGATAATCACATCTACAGGAAGTATCTCTGATAATTACATCTACAGGAAGTATCTCAGATAATCACATCTACTGGAGGTATCTCGGATAATCACATCTACAGGAAGTATCTCTGATAATCACATCTGATGGAGGTATCTCGGATAATCACATCTACAGGAAGTATCTCGGATAATCACATCAACAGGACGTATCTCGGGTAATCACATCAACAGGAAGTATCTCTGATAATCACATCTACAGGAGGTATCTCGGATAATCACGTCTACCGGAAGTGTCTCTGATAATCACATCTACTGGAGGTATCTGTGATAATCACATCTACAGGAGGTATCTCTGATAATCACATCTACAGGAGGTATCTCGGATTATCACATCTACAGGAAGTGTCTCTGATAATCACATCTACTGGAGGTATCTGTGATAATCACATCTGCAGGAAGTATCTCGGATAATCACATCTCCAGGAAGTATCTTGGATAATCACATCTACAGGAGGTATCTCTGATAATCACATCTACAGGACGTATCTCGGATAGTCACATCTACAGGAGGTATCTCTGATAATCACATCTACAGTCGGTATCTCTGATAATCACATCTACAGGAAGTATCTTGGATAATCACATTTACAGGGAGTATCTCTGATAATCACATCTACAGGAAGTATCTCTGATAATCACATCTTCAGGAAGTATCTCTGATAATCACATCTACAGGACGTATCTCGGATAATCACATCTACAGGAAGTGTCACTGATAATCACATCTACAGGAAGTATCTCTGATAATCACATCTACAGGAAGTATCTCTGATAATCACATCTACTGGAGGTATCTCGGATAATCACATCTACAGGAAGTGTCTCTGTTAATCACATCTACTGGAGGTATCTCTGATAATCACATCTACAGGAGGTATCTCTGATAATCACATCTACAGGAGGTATCTCGGATAATCACATCTACAGGAAGTATCTCGGATAATCACATCTACAGGATGTATCTCGGATAATCACATCAACAGGAAGTATCTCTGATAATTACATCTACTGGAGGTATCTCGGATAATCACATCTACAGGAAGTGTCTCTGATAATCACATCTACTGGAGGTATCTCTGATAATCACATCTACAGGAGGTATCTCTGATAATCACATCTACAGGAGGTATCTCGGATTATCACATCTACAGGAAGTGTCTCTGATAATCACATCTACTGGAGGTATCTGTGATAATCACATCTGCAGGAAGTATCTCGGATAATCACATCACCAGGAAGTATCTTGGATAATCACAATTACTGGAGGTATCTGTGATAATCACATCTGCAGGAAGTATCTCGGATAATCACATCACCAGGAAGTCTCTTGGATAATCACATCTACAGGAGGTATCTCTGATAATCACATCTACAGGAAGTATCTCTGATAATCACATCTACAGGAAGTATCTCTGATAATCACATCAACAGGAGGTATCTCTGATAATCACATCTACAGGAAGTATCTCTGATAATCACATCTACAGGAAGTATCTCTGATAATCACATCTACAGGAGGTGTCTCTGATAATCACATCTACAGGAAGTATCTCTGATAATCACATCTACAGGAAGTGTCTCTGATAATCACATCTACAGGAAGTGTCTCTGATAATCACATCTACAGGAAGTGTCTTTGATAATCACATCTACTGGAGGTATCTCGGATAATCACATCTACAGGAAGTGTCTCTGATTATCACATCGACTGGAGGTATCTCTGATATTCATATCTACAGGAAGTATCTCGGATAATCACATCTACAGGAAGTATCTTGGATAATCACATCTACAGGAGGTATCTCGGATAATCACATCAACAGGAAGTATCTCTGATAATCACATCTACAGGAAGTATCTCTGATAATCACATCTACAGGAAGTATCTCTGATAATCACATCTACAGGAGGTGTCTCTGATAATCACATCTACAGGAAGTATCTCTGATAATCACATCTACAGGAAGTATCTTGGATAATCACATCTACAGGAAGTATCTCTGATAATCACATCTACAGGAAGTATGTCGGATAATCACATCTACAGGAAGTATCTCTGATAATCACATCTACAGGAAGTGTCTCTGATAATCACATCTGCAGGAAGTGTCTCTGATAATCACATCTACTGGAGGTATCTCGGATAATCACATCTACAGGAAGTGTCTCTGATAATCACATCTACTGGAAGTATCTCGGATAATCACATCTACAGGAAGTATCTTTGATAATTCCATCTACAGGAGGTATCTCGGATTATCACATCTACAGTAAGTGTCTCTGATAATCACATCTACTGGAGGTATCTCTGATAATCACATCTACAGGAGGTATCTCTGATAATCACATCTACAGGAGGTGTCTCGGATTATCACATCGACAGGAGGTATCTCGGATAATCACATCTACAGGAAGTGTCTCTGATAATCACGTCTACAGGAAGTATCTCGGATAATCACTTCTACAGGAAGTATCTTTGATAATTCCATCTACAGGAGTTATCTCGGATAATCACATCAACAGGAACTATCTCTGATAATCACATCTACAGGAGGTATCTCGGATAATCACATCTACAGGAAGTATCTCGGATAATCACATCTACAGGAAGGATCTCGGATAATCACATCAACAGGAAGTATCTCTGATAATCACATCTACTGGAGGTATCTCGGATAATCACATCTACAGGAAGTGTCTCTGATAATCACATCTACTGGAGGTATCTCTGATAATCACATCTACAGGAGGTATCTCTGATAATCACATCTATAGGAGGTATCTCGGATTATCACATCTACAGTAAGTGTCTCTGATAATCACATCTACTGGAGGTATCTGTGATAATCACATCTGCAGGAAGTATCTCGGATAATCACATCTCCAGGAAGTATCTTGGATAATCACATCTACAGGAGGTATCTCTGATAATCACATCTACAGGAAGTATCTTGGATAATCACATCTACAGGAAGTATCTCTGATATTCACATCTACAGGAAGTATCTCTGATAATCACATCTACAGGAAGTGTCTCTGATAATCACATCTACAGGAAGTATCTCTGATAATCACATCTACAGGAAGTATCTCTGATAATCACATCAACAGGAGGTATCTCTGACAATCACATCTACAGGAAGTATCTCTGATAATCACATCTACAGGAAGTATCTCTGATAATCACATCTGCAGGAAGTATCTCGGATAATCACATCTACAGGAAGTGTCTCTGATAATCACATCTACAGGAAGTATCTCTGATAATCACATCTACAGGAAGTATTTCTGATAATCACACCTCCGGGAAGTGTCTCTGATAATCACATCGAGAGGAAGTGTCTGTGATAAGCACATCTACAGGAAGTATTTCTGATAATCACATCTGCAGGAAGTATCTTTGATAATGACATCGCCAGGAAATATATCGGATAATCACATCTACAGGAAGTGTCTCTGATAATCACATCGACAGGAAGTGTCTCTGATAATCACATCAACAGGAGGTATCTTGGGTAATTACATCTGCTGGAAGTGTCTTTTATAATCACATCGACAGGAAGTATCTCTGAAAATCACTTCTACAGGAGGTATCTCAGATAATTACATCTACAGGAAGTATCTCGGATAATTACATCTGCAGGAGGTATCTCTGATAATCACATCTACACGAAGTATCTCTGAAAATCACATCTCCTGGAGGTATCTCTGTGAATTACAACTACAGGAAGTATCTCGGATAATCACATCTACAGGAGGTATCTCTGATAATCACATCTACACGAAGTGTCTCTGATAATCACATCTACAGGAAGAATCTCGGATAATCACATCTACAGGAAGTATCTCTGATAATCACATCTACAGGAAGTATCTCGGATAATCACATCTACAGGAAGTATCTTGGATAATCACATCTCCAGGAGGTATCTCTGATAATCACATCTACAGGAAGAATCTCGGATAATCACATCTACAGGAAGTATCTCCGATCATCACATCTACAGGTAGTATCTCTGATAATCACATCTACAGGAAGTATCTCTGATAATCACATCTACAGGTAGTATCTCTGACAATCACATCTCCAGGAAGTGTCTCTGATAATGACACCTACAGGAAGTATCTCTGATAATCACATCTGCCGGAAGTATCTCGGATAATCACATCGACAGGAAGTGTCTCTGATAATCACATCTCCAGGAGGTATCTCTGATAATCACATCTACAGGAAGAATCTCGGATAATCACATCTACAGGAAGTATCTCCGATCATCACATCTACAGGTAGTATCTCTGATAATCACATCTACAGGAAGTATCTCTGATAATCACATCTACAGGTAGTATCTCTGACAATCACATCTCCAGGAAGTGTCTCTGATAATGACACCTACAGGAAGTATCTCTGATAATCACATCTGCAGGAAGTATCTCGGATAATCACATCGACAGGAAGTGTCTCTGATAATCACATCTACAGGAAGTATCTCTGATAATCACACCTCCGGGATGTGTCTCTGATAATCACATCGACTGGAAGTGTCTGTGATAAGCACATCTACAGGAAGTATTTCTGATAATCACATCTACAGGAAGTATCTTTGATAATGACATCGCCAGGAAATATCTCGGATAATCACATCTGCAGGAAGTATCTTTGATAATTACATCGACAGGAAGTATCTCTGATAATCACATCAACAGAAAGTGTCTCTGATAATTATATCGACAGTAAGTATCTCTGATAATCACATCTACACGAAGTTTCTCTGATAATTACATCGACAGGAAGTGTCTATGATAATCACATCTACAGGAGATATCTCTGATAATCACATCTACTCGAAGTATCTCTGATAATTACATCTACAGGAAGTATCTCGGATAATCACATCTACAGGAAGTATCTCGGATAATCACATCTCCAGGAAGTATCTCTGATAATCACATCGACAGGAGGTATCTCTGATAATCACATCTACAGGAAGTATCTCTGATAATCACATCGACAGGAAGTATCTCTGATAATCAAATCTACTGGAGGTATCTCGGATAATCACATCTACAGGAAGTGTCTCTGATAATCACATCTACTGGAGGTATCTCTGATAATCACATCTACAGGAAGTATCTCTGATAATTACATCTACAGGAAGTATCTCTGATAATCACATCTACAGGAGGTATCTCGGATAATCACATCTACAGGAAGTATCTCTGATAATCACATCTACAGGAGTTATCACTGATAATCACATCTACAGGAAGTGTCTCTGATAATCACATCTACAGGAAGTGTCTTTGATAATCACATCTACTGGAGGTATCTCGGATAATCACATCTACAGGAAGTGTCTCTGATTATCACATCTACTGGAGGTATCTCTGATATTCATATCTACAGGAAGTATCTCGGATAATCACATCTACAGGAAGTATCTTGGATAATCACATCTACAGGAGGTATCTCGGATAATCACATCAACAGGAACTATCTCTGATAATCACATCTACAGGAAGTATCTCTGATAATCACATCTACAGGAAGTATCTCTGATAATCACATCTACAGGAGGTGTCTCTGATAATCACATCTACAGGAAATATCTCTGATAATCACATCTACAGGAAGTATCTTGGATAATCACATCTACAGGAAGTATCTCTGATAATCACATCTACAGGAAGTATCTCGGATAATCACATCTACAGGAAGTATCTCTGATAATCACATCTACAGGAAGTGTCTCTGATAATCACATCTGCAGGAAGTGTCTCTGATAATCACATCTACTGGAGGTATCTCGGATAATCACATCTACAGGAAGTGTCTCTGATAATCACATCTACTGGAGGTATCTCTGATAATCACGTCTACAGGAAGTATCTCGGATAATCACATCTACAGGAAGTATCTTTGATAATTCCATCTACAGGAGTTATCTCGGATAATCACATCAACAGGAACTATCTCTGATAATCACATCTACAGGAGGTATCTCGGATAATCACATCTACAGGAAGTATCTCGGATAATCACATCAACAGGAAGTATCTCTGATAATCACATCTACTGGAGGTATCTCCGATAATCACATCTACAGGAAGTGTCTCTGATAATCACATCTACTGGAGGTATCTCTGATAATCACATCTACTGGAGGTATCTCTGATAATCACATCTACAGGAGGTATCTCGGATTATCACATCTACAGTAAGTGTCTCCGATAATCACATCTACTGGAGGTATCTGTGATAATCACATCTGCAGGAAGTATCTCGGATAATCACATCTCCAGCAAGTATCTTGGATAATCACATCTACAGGAGGTATCTCTGATAATCACATGTACAGGAAGTATCTTGGATAATCACATCTACAGGAAGTATCTCTGATATTCACATCTACAGGAAGTATCTCTGATAATCACATCTACAGGAAGTGTCTCTGATAATCACATCTACAGGAAGTATCTCTGATAATCACATCTACAGGAAGTATCTCTGATAATCACATCTACAGGAAGTATCTCTGATAATCACATCAACAGGAGGTATCTCTGATAATCACATCGACAGGAAGTATCTCTGATAATCACATCTACAGGAAGTATCTCTGATAATCACATCGACAGGAAGTGTCTCTGATAATCACATCTACAGGAAGTGTCTCTGATAATCACATCTACCGGAGGTATCTCGGATAATCACATCTCCAGGAAGTGTCTCGGATAATCACATCTACAGGAAGTATCTTTGATAATTCCATCTACAGGAGGTATCTCGGATAATCACATCAACAGGAACTATCACTGATAATCACATCTACAGGAAGTATCTCTGATAATCACATCTACAGGAAGTATCTCTGATAATCACATCTACAGGAAGTATCTCTGATAATCACATCTACAGGAAGTGTCCCTGATAATCACATCTACAGGAGGTATCTCAGATAATCACATCGACAGGAAGTATCTCTGATAATCACATCTACAGGAAGTATCTCGGATAATCACATCTACATGAAGTATCTCTGATAATCACATCGACAGAAAGTATCTCTGATAATCACTTCTACAGGAGGTATCTCTGATAATCACATCTACAGGAAGTATCTCTGATATTCACATCTACAGGAAGTCTCTTTGATAATCACATCTACAGGAAGTATCTCTGATAATCACATCGACAGGAAGTATCTCTGATAATCACAACCACAGGAAGTATCTCTGATAATTACATCTACAGGAGGTATCTCTGATAATCACATCTACAGGAAGTATCTCTGACAATCACATCTACAGGAAGTATCTTGGATAATCACATCTACAGGAAGTATCTCAGATAATCACATCTACAGGAAGTATCTCTGACAATCACATCTACAGGAAGTATCTCTGATAATCACATCTACAGGAAGTGTCTCTGATAATCACATCTACAGGAAGTATCTCTGATAATCACATCTACAGGAGGTATCTCTGATAATCACATCTACTGGAGGTATCTCTGATAATCACATCTACATGAAGTATCTCTGAATATCACATCGACAGGAAGTATCTCTGATAATCACATCTACAGGAGGTATTTCTGATAATCACATCTACAGGAAGTCTCTCTGATAATCACATCTACAGGAAGTCTCTTTGATAATCACATCTACAGGAAGTATCTCTGATAATCACATCTACTGGAGGTATCTCGGATAATCACATCTGCAGGAATTGTCTCTGATAATCACATCTACAGGAGGTATCTCTGATAATCACATCGACAGGAGGTATCTCGGATAATCACATCTACAGGAAGTGTCTCTGATAATCACATCTACAGGAGGTATCTCTGATAATCACATCTACAGGAAGTGTCTCTGATAATCACATCTACAGGAAGTATCTCTGATAATTACATCTACAGGATGTATCTCTGATAATCACATCTACTGGAGGTATCTCGGATAATCACATCTACAGGAAGTATCTCTGATAATCACATCTGATGGAGGTATCTCGGATAATCACATCTACAGGAAGTATCTCGGATAATCACATCAACAGGACGTATCTCGGGTAATCACATCAACAGGAAGTATCTCTGATAATCACATCTACAGGAGGTATCTCGGATAATCACGTCTACCGGAAGTGTCTCTGATAATCACATCTACTGGAGGTATCTCTGATAATCACATCTACAGGAGGTATCTCTGATAATCACATCTACAGGAGGTATCTCGGATTACCACATCTACAGGAAGTGTCTCTGATAATCACATCTACTGGAGGTATCTGTGATAATCACATCTGCAGGAAGTATCTCGGATAATCACATCTCCAGGAAGTATCTTGGATAATCACATCTACAGGAGGTATCTCTGATAATCACATCTACAGGACGTATCTCGGATAGTCACATCTACAGGAGGTATCTCTGATAATCACATCTACAGTCGGTATCTCTGATAATCACATCTACAGGAAGTATCTTGGATAATCACATTTACAGGGAGTATCTCTGATAATCACATCTACAGGAAGTATCTCTGATAATCACATCTTCAGGAAGTATCTCTGATAATCACATCTACAGGACGTATCTCGGATAATCACATCTACAGGAACTGTCTCTGATAATCACATCTACAGGAAGTATCTCTGATAATCACATCTACAGGAGGTATCTCTGATAATCACATCTACTGGAGGTATCTCGGATAATCACATCTACAGGAAGTGTCTCTGTTAATCACATCTACTGGAGGTATCTCTGATAATCACATCTACAGGAGGTATCTCTGATAATCACATCTACAGGAGGTATCTCGGATAATCACATCTATAGGAAGTATCTCGGATAATCACATCTACAGGAAGTATCTCGGATAATCACATCAACAGGAAGTATCTCTGATAATTACATCTACTGGAGGTATCTCGGATAATCACATCTACAGGAAGTGTCTCTGATAATCACATCTACTGGAGGTATCTCTGATAATCACATCTACAGGAGGTATCTCTGATAATCACATCTACAGGAGGTATCTCGGATTATCACATCTACAGGAAGTGTCTCTGATAATCACATCTACTGGAGGTATCTGTGATAATCACATCTGCAGGAAGTATCTCGGATAATCACATCACCAGGAAGTATTTGGATAATCACATCTACTGGAGGTATCTGTGATAATCACATCTGCAGGAAGTATCTCGGATAATCACATCACCAGGAAGTATCTTGGATAATCACATCTACAGGAGGTATCTCTGATAATCACATCGACAGGAAGTATCTCTGATAATCACATCTACAGGAAGTATCTCTGATAATCACATCAATAGGAGGTATCTCTGATAATCACATCTACAGGAAGTATCTCTGATAATCACATCTACAGGAAGTATCTCTGATAATCACATCTACAGGAGGTGTCTCTGATAATCACATCTACAGGAAGTATCTCTGATAATCACCTCTACAGGAAGTGTCTCTGATAATCACATCTACAGGAAGTATCTCTGATAATCACATCTACTGGAGGTATCTCGGATAATCACATCGACAGGAAGTGTCTCTGATTATCACATCTACTGGAGGTATCTCTGATATTCATATCTACAGGAAGTATCTCGGATAATCACATCTACAGGAAGTATCTTGGATAATCACATCTACAGGAGGTATCTCGGATAATCACATCAACAGGAACTATCTCTGATAATCACATCTACAGGAAGTATCTCTGATAATCACATCTACAGGAAGTATCTCTGATAATCACATCTACAGGAGGTGTCTCTGATAATCACATCTACAGGAAGTATCTCTGATAATCACATCTACAGGAAGTATCTTGGATAATCACATCTACAGGAAGTATCTCTGATAATCACATCTACAGGAAGTATGTCGGATAATCACATCTACAGGAAGTATCTCTGATAATCACATCTACAGGAAGTGTCTCTGATAATCACATCTGCAGGAAGTGTCTCTGATAATCACATCTACTGGAGGTATCTCGGATAATCACATCTACAGGAAGTGTCTCTGATAATCACATCTACTGGAGGTATCTCTGATAATCACGTCTACAGGAAGTATCTCGGATAATCACATCTACAGGAAGTATCTTTGATAATTCCATCTACAGGAGTTATCTCGGATAATCACATCAACAGGAACTATCTCTGATAATCACATCTACAGGAGGTATCTCGGATAATCACATCTACAGGAAGTATCTCGGATAATCACATCTACAGGAAGGATCTCGGATAATCACATCAACAGGAAGTATCTCTGATAATCACATCAACTGGAGGTATCTCGGATAATCACATCTACAGGAAG